>NC_043977.1:50929532-51079532 GCF_902148855.1 Sphaeramia orbicularis | reverse complement strand
CTCTACTCTCCTCCTCCTTGTTCCAGCTCCTCTGTGATTTTTTTTCCTCCATCCAATGTCTCACTAAGTAAGACTGTCACCCAATCTCTCCCTCATTCACTTTCTCTCTCTATCTGTCAGTCAGCTGTGTCCCATTCCCTTATTCAGTCGACGCCTCTCCTTCTCAGTCTGTCAGTCTCCTGCTCATTCACTCCATCCATCCCTCTCTCCTTATTTGCACACCTCACTTCCATCCTCACTCACTCTGCCTGCACTTTTCCCCCGATCCATCACAGTGCACGTCTTGGTTGTCGGGGTTTCGAGCTGTCAGCAGCCCGCTACCGCCACTATTTTTCTCTGCAAACTTTATACTCTCTGAAGGCCGCTAATGTTTTTTTTTTTTTTCTTTTTGTTTTGTTGAACCTTCCTTCCGTCGTTCAGTCCTCTTCTGTGTTTTATTCTCTTTGGCCTCAAGCAGTTCATTTTGTTTCAGCCACTTGTCGCTACTACTCCTTTGCTTTATGGCACTCAAGTCCTCTGACTCGCTCCCACTCTCTGCTTTATGTCTCTGTGGTGTCGAACGGCAGCAATTTTACCCTGTCTGCCTTCACTGAACGTATTTCTCATTTAGTCGTACTCTGTGTGATTCACTTCCGACATTCAGAAGCACTGCGTTGTTTTTTAGGAAGGTACATCTTCATCACCGAGACTGATCCGGATGCACTGTCAAGGATCTGATCTAACAATAACAAGTGTTCAGAGAACGCAAACCTCCACCAAGCACCCCGAACGGTGTGCATGTGTGGATCGACTATTTCTTTTTATATTAAACAGTTTCAAGGTTGTTCCATACAGCAGAAAAAGTTGAAGCTTGGTACGAGTCACGAGTATGTCAAATTATATTAAATTCCAATCAATATTTGTTGAGCTATAATGAAAAATGTGTCGTAAATGGAATTTTCAGTGTTAAATGTAAATGTCCACAGAGTCCACATTCCACAGTGGATGTGGACAATTTTGTGCCAGATACAAGGTATAGTTATAAGCTATGGGCGGATCAAATTGATGGCTAATCGGAGTCGTTTTGAATATTTATGAATTTTCGAAAATTGCTCAATGATGAGAGATAGGAAAATTGTAGATTTCGTGACCTTACTGTGACCTTGAACTTTGGCCTACTTGGCCCAAAATTTAATGAGTTTGTCCCAGGGCCTAGGCCTATGTGTGGGTACAATTTGGTAAAGATGGTTGGAATAGTTTTCTCGTAAAGTTGCTAACAAATAAACAAACACACAAAGCAAAGTGATCACAATACCTCCTGGCGAAGGTAAAAAATACATGTGAAGCAACTCCAAATACAATTCAACACAATTTCATTGAACACAATTTAGGGACTCAAGGCTAAATATCACACATGAAGCTATGCAACTCAATATTGTACAGACTGTTAGATTCCATTTATTTGGCTTTTTTTCAGCAGACACCAGATCATAAATTAACTTAAAAAAAATTCCATTTTTACTTTAAAAACTTGTTTTATTAAAGGTACATAGACAAGACTTAGGCTGAATCCCAATTCACCCCTTGGCCCCTCCCCCTTACCCCTACTCCTCCATTTTGCATGTACACATGAATGGGGTAGTGTTGTCCCGATTCTCAATTAGAGGGATGGAAAGGGTTAAGGCGGAGGACTGCATAGCACTGAAACAGAGATATTTTACACTACAAATGGAGGGGTCGGAGAAATTTCCCTTAATTCTATTCGAATTGTTGGCAAGATGGAGGTAAACACAGCCAAAAAAGTGCAGCAGTGTGATGAAAGAAACACACAAATGTATTTTCTTTGTAAGGAACTTAATTATTTTATCGATCATTTAATGCTGTTTCAGTGTGTTATAGATCGTATTTCTGCGGTTTACAGTTGATAGCCGTAAAAAGATGACCAAAGCCCATGGAACAGAGATGGTTACAGCTGCTGACGACATGGGGAATACTTTTGGAAACAAAGTTGTCTTATCTGTTAATAGAGGCATCGATGACTGCTGATGACGTAACAGGTCGCGAAGTGTTGCCCCATTTCATAGGGGAATGTTTCAACCCCTAACCCTTGCATCTTCGTTTCAAGGGGTCGTGCTAAGTGCAAGGGCCAAGGGGGAGGGGTAAGGGGTGAACTGGGATTGGGCCTTAGACTTAGACAAACTTAATTGATCCACAAGGGAAATTCCATGATCGCAATAGATCAGTTGCATAAAAACACTCTTGAAAAAACACTAGCAGAAAAGAACAAAAAAAATAAATAAATAAATACAAGATTTGCATATATACAAACAGGAAAATAGAAGTAAATCATACTATATACATACAGGTGTGAAAGTGACTAAGGTCTCAGTACATATCTCATTGTTTTGCATCTAAAAACCACTGTCACAAACACACTTTCTCATAAGCCCCTTGTTTTGCAAATTAAAAAAAAGACAATGGCTACTGTCACAGTACTGTGGCACGAAATATAAATTTGTCTATTGCCACAGAGACAATCAAATGTTAGCATTTGTAATAGAGCAGCGGTTCCCAACCTTTTTTGGCTCATGACCCCATTTTAACATCAACAAATATTTGGTGACCCCAGACATACAAAACAGAGACTTTTTTTTTCTTTTTTGTTGAAATTAATTTGTTTTTGATCATGTAATAGTTTGCTATACTATAAGTAAATGTTAATTTTAGACGACATTTAGTCTATATAATGTATATTATTATAGACTGAGGCAGTAAAGCCAGGTGTAGATTATTGCACAAAGGGAGAATTTGATTTTCCTTGGTCTGGATATGTACAGTCAGTCCAGCTTGTATTTACAAGGCTGACAATTAATACTGAACAAACAAGAACTCCAACTATGAATTATGAAAGAGCTGCAGCATCTGAAACTGACCACAATGAACATTTGACAGATAAACAGAACCACAGTGCTTCAGTTTCAGACTCACAGTTTGTCATGTCTTCTGTGTATTGTGATCGTCTCTCTCAACTCACCATATATTTTTTTATTCGTAAGTTGTTTTTTTGTTTGTTTGTTTGTTTTACATTTTTATCAATTACTAGAAATTTCAGGTGACCCCATTCGAATTTCAGGCGACCCCACGTGGGGTCCCGACCCCAAGGTTGAAAAACACCGTACTAGAGCCAGTCATGGATACTGTTACATGAACTCATCAATCTGTTGTTGCCACAGTACTGTGGTGATTTATGGTGAATACTTCAATGTACTGTAGAGTACTGTGTTAGATGTGGCAGTGTTGAGTTTTACCTCTCAATTCTGTGTTAGTTCAGTGTATTGAGTACTGTGCTCTGGATTCTGCACTCTGAACGTTGTCCCAGTGGCAAATTTATATTAATGTCGGAATTACCTATCAGCACCGTGCCCCCCCCTTTGAAAATCAGCAGAAAAAAACTTACTGCTTTGAGCTTTGACCAGGAATCAAACCCTAGCCTTTCACATTGCAGTCCAAAGTCTTACCTGCTGAGCTAAATCTCCACTGTTTTGAAGGCTGTCCTATTTTCTATCTGATTGCCTTAGTACTTTTCAGGATGTGACATTTTTGAGATGTGACAAGTTACCAGTCTACAACTGATATTACGAGGACACTGATTGGCTCTGTGGTAATAGATAAACTGATATTTCGTGCCACAGTACTGTGTCAATAACCACTTCGGGGGGAAAAAAAGCCTACTATAAAATAAATCCTCGCCTTAAAGCAGTCTATCTTTCCTGTTTGCTGTTTCCAGTTACACTTGCATGACTTTGAAGAAGCCTAAAGCTTTGTTGAAACTTGCACAAAATTCAATGAAAATTGACCACTGAAAGCCATGGAGGTGTGAGTCAAGCTGGATAAAAGGTTTAGAGGGGGAGAATTTATCTCCCTTTAAGTACAAAACTATTGGACAAAACTTAAGGGTCACATTTGGCGCAGGACCAGAGGCACATCTTGTGAAGGCATTCAAGTACTTGGGTCCTCATGCCCTTAGGGGACCCCTGAAGGCTGACGAGCTCTTCCCCTCTGCAGTGTCTTATAATGTGGCAGCTGCAGTGGTAAGAACCGCTTACACAACCAATCGACGATTTGCAATGAAATGTCAAAAGGAAACCCACAAGATGTTCTCAGTGAAAAGTATTGATAAGCACTGCTGGACCAAGAAAACTATTGAGTTTATATATTTGCACTGCGCTAACGTCCATTCTTCTAACATGCACACTAACTCTTGGAAGACTTGGAAGCGCAGAAGCTGCACACATCTAACTTTTTACTATTCTGTAGATGTTTGAACTTCTAACCAGTTTACATTTGAAATAAATACAAATGTAAAGTAGATTTTTGGTCTTGGGTTGGAATGAATGAGTCGTGACCACTGGCTGAACTGACTCCTATAGAACTTTTACCTGGTGCCCAACAGACTGCCTGGGGCCTCTGCTAAGACGTCTACATAAATAATTACAAGTGGAGCCAGGCACAGCAAACCCTTCACACATATTTTGCCCATTATAAATAAATGTGAAGATTTTTTAAAAATTAATTTAAAAAAATTTGAACTTTGACCTGGTGTTCCCAAAACGTAATGAGATCTGTTCTGGGTCACTGGCAATCGATGAACCCAATTTGGTATGAATTCACCCAACAGTTTTGCTGCTAAAGTGTCAACAAACAAACAAAGAAACAAACAAGTGTTCAGAGAATGCAAACCTCCGCCAAGCACCCCGAACCGTGTACGTGTATGGATCAACTACTGCTTTTTAAAGTATGGATGTGCAAAACAAACTTCATAATGATATTTCACAAATTGCATTTTTTATGATTATTTGAAAATGGTGCATAAAAAATAACAAAAGTCAACAGAGCGTAACAGAAGAGAAATGGAGTGGAAGAATATTTTGTAACAAAGTTGAAGCTTGGTACCAGTCATGTGTATGTCAAATTATATTAAATTCCAATCAATATTTGTTGAGTTCTAATGAAAAATGTGTGGGAAATGAGATTTTCAATGTTAAATGTAAATGTCCACAGAGTCCACATTCCACAGTGGATGAGGACAATTTTGTGCCAGATACAAGATATTGTTATAAGCTACGGGTGGATCGAATTGGAGGCTAACTGGAATCGTTTTGAAGTTTTTTTTATGAATTTTCGAAAATTGCTCAGTGATGAGAGGTAGGAAAATTTGAGATTTTGTGACCTTGCTGTGACCTTGAACTTTGGCCTACTTGGTCCAAAATGTAATAGGTTCATCCCAGGGCCTAGGCCTATCTGTGGGTACAGTTTGGTAAAGATGGTTGTACTAGTTTTCCTGTAAAGTTGCTAACAAACAAACATGCAAACAAACAAACAAACACACAAAGCAAAGTGATCACAATACCTCCTGGCGGAGGTAATAAACCGAACCACAAACAATACCCCTTGCCTCCCCTTTGGGGGGCGGGGTAATAAAGACAATAATTTAACAATGCAAAGTTCTTAGAATGCATCCTGAGGTCTATTTAAAATGTACAATACACACATTACCAAGTGCAGTTTATCAGGACAATTATACCTAGAACTCTCCTGTTAGTGCACTGTTACATGTCAGGTTATTATTTAATGTTTATTAAAGACTTGTAGAAGCCAATAATGTAACAACAACAGATAAGATAATAACGGCTGATAACGTAATAAATTTGCCATTCTTAAAATGTAATAGGCCAATAACGTAATATCTGGGCAATAATGTGTTAAAAGTCCTGAACTGATAATGTAATAGCTTTTGGTCAATAATGTTCTAACTTATTACGTTATTGGCTCAGTTATTACATTTGCAAAGATTTATTTATTTATTTATTTTTTATTTTTTTTACCAGGCCGATGACGTAATAACCAGCCAATAAGTTCTAAAGTTATTGGCCAAAAGTTATTACATTATCGTTTCAGGACTTTTATTACGTTATTGGCCAGATATTACGTGATTGGCTTATTACATTTTAAAAATGGCAAATTTATTATGTTATCAGTCATTATTACGTTATCGGCTGTTATTATATTATTGGCTTCTACAAGACTGTAAAGATCTGCACCTCAGGTGTTGAATGAGGATGTGTTATTGTGTTAACGTCTGTGTTAGGGACTGAAAGTAAGTACAGAGGCACTACACGTTGCTTTGGTTCTCCTTGTTTGGAGTCTATAGGCTGGGCTAAGCTAAACGCATCCTGGCCAGTAGTGACCTTCTCATCCCTTAACCAAAAGAAACCATTTTTCCCCTTAATTTTTAAGCTCCCACATTGTATCCATACACTGTTAAAAAAAAAAAAAAAAAAAAAGTAATTTAACAGAATTTTCACTGTTTGTTTTACAGATTTTTCCTGTATTTTTAAGATAGAGGAAAATATCAATGAAATGGCAAAAATAGACTGTGATTTTACACGTCAAATATAAAATAACATGAAAAAAATGTAACTGAATAACCATAAAATTTAAATTTTTTAAAATAATTTTTTTCCTTTTTCACAGAAAAATACAGTTAAAATACATTTGCAAATGCATCATAATTTCACAAATATATCTTTTCTATTTATGAGATTAAACTGTTAATTTAAAGTTTAATACTGTAAAAAAAAAAAAAAATAATAATAATAATAAAACAAGATAAAATTCCTGACATTTAACCATTAAAGAAGTATTTGTTCTGTAAATTTAACAAGACTTGTTTAATAATTGACAAATGTCTTGTGTAATTATGGGAGGTTTCACAACAAAAAATGTTGAATAAATGTATTTTTGTGAATGTATAACATGTATAAGCACTGATGAACTGTCAAAATACACTTTTTTACCAGTGGATTGTACAACTTAGTCTCATTGAAAATTATTTATATATATATATATATATATATATATATATATATATATATATATATATATATATGTATATATATATATATATATATATATATATATATATAAATATATATAGAAAAAAAAAAAGAAGCAAAATCTCATGTAAAGTTAGGGCAAAAACTGTATTTTAATTATGGAAGACTACCGTATTTTTATGAGATGGTTATTTTCCATTATTTTACTGTATTTTTTCAGCACCCCTTCTACCAGAATATTACAGTTTTTTTTATGTTTTTTTTTTTTTTTTTTTTACAGTGTACCTAATTTAGTATCTTAGAAAACAAATACTGCATTGCTACAAATATGAAGTTTTACAGAACAGACTTATATCAACATTCTGTCTAAGCTGAAATTTCGACTTCCATCCACTATTTTTAATTCCCCTCTCCTCCATTCTTCGCTTATCTCCTCCTATCCTCTCTTGCTCTCCCTCTCTTGATCCCATATCTCGCTCTACCATCCTTCTCTAATCTCTCCTGGTGTTCATCCCTCTGGGCCTATGCAGAGGCAGAACGCTGCCATAAACCTTGGCATTCAAACCAATGCAGCTCATGAATTTTAATACGCCACACACAAGAGTATGGGCAGGCAGGTGGGCCGTTGAGCTGCGTTCACACTCGCTGCGTGTCTTTCCCCAGCGAGGGGACAATAAAACCTCTCTGACGTCATCACTGCAAGGTTCCTCTCTCACTGCTCGGCCCGCGGGCGCCGGGGGAATCTGGGTTTTATCGTGCCTGTTTGGGCTTATCTCAGCACCGAGCCTGCAGGCCAAGGTCAATTTCATGCCTGGGCAAGGGGATGCTCATGCTGTTGTGGGCAAAGCAGCTGCTCATCTCTGGAGGCGGGTCAATAGCAGGAAGATATAAACCATAAATTGACCAAAGCAAATGGTCTACTGTTAGAAAGGCAGCACAGTGTATCGATGCTACTGTGGTGTTTGTGCTCTGCTGCGCTACAATCCACACCATCATTATCACTATCAATAGGAATGAAAATGAGCTGGCATTTTTGGGCTCAGAGGAGAGGAACGCAAGTAATCGAAAAAAGACTTCAATGAAATTTAATTAGGTACTCCACTGATTTTACACAAAAATGTTTGTACTCTAGTTAGTGGTATGATGTCCTTTATGGCTCTGGTGCAGATTTGTCAAGGCCTAATGATATCATCAGGGATATCCCTCTGGCTTCCAGACTTTTAATAGAAAGTCCATAAGAAGAAACCTCAAGGGTTGAGGTTAGCAGAGTTATGAGTTGGTAGAGTTTTGTCAGAGAATTTCAGACCTCGGTCCATGTGCTACAGTATGTAGGTCAGAACAGAGGTCAGCTGATGACCCTGGATCATCTATCATAGTTCTAGTGACAGGTTGTTGGATTGTAGGAGGTTCAGGAGATTTAAGTTACCAAGTATCATGCTTTATAATGTATCCATATTTCCACTGGGGTACAGGTGTCAAACATGCGGCCCGGGGGCCAAATCCGGCCCGCCAAAGGGTCCAGTCCGGCCCCTGGAATGAATTTGTGAAATGCAAAAATTACACTAAGATATTAACAATCATTTAAGTTCAGGTTCCACATTCAGACCAGTTCAGTCTCATAATAACCTATAAATACTCATAACTCCAAATTTTTCTCTTTGTAAATGTAAATATTTTCATGTATTTACACTAAAACACTGTATAATTTCGTAAAAACTCTGAATAACCTGAACAAATATGAACCTAAAATGTCTTATGAGAAGTGCAATTTTAATAATATTCCACCTGCTACTGCTATTTTGTGTATCTGTAGATCCACTGTGATCTATAAGTTATAATGTACATGTGGAAATGATAAACTAAAGCATAATAGTGTTAAAATTACAATTTTTTTCCCAGTTTGTTCATGTTATTCATGTTGTTTGAAAGGATAGTTTGTAGATGTAAACATTTTCATTATGCAATTTTACTTTTTTCACTGTAAAACATAGAGAAAAGTTTGGAGTTGACATTATTTATATATTATTATGTTATTATTTTACTGGTCCGGCCCACTTCATTTCAAATTTAGCTGAATGTGGCCCCTGAACTAAAATGAGTTTGACACCCCTGCACGGAGGTAATGAGCCTGTTTACTTGCACGCCAATACTCCGATCATTATCCAATTTATGGAGTTGTCAGATTATTTAAGTGACCATGCAAACCCGGGGTGTCCAATTCTGGTCCTCGAGGGCCGGTATCCTGCATGTTTTAGATGTATCCCTCTTCCAAAACACCTGATTCAAATGATAAGCTATCAAGTTCTGTGGAAGCCTGATAACAACCGTCAGGTGTGCTGGAGGTTAATTTAGTAAAATTCTAATGACCACATGCATTCTTCAGTCTCTGTATTAAGATCCAACCTTGATATATGAGAAGTATCTACAGTAAAAACTAAAATTTCAGAGAAAAACTAGCTTCTATAAACAAAAGTGGTTGTATTTACTGTGACCTCCCTTTGCACTTAACATGTCTGAAATGCTTTTGTTCTGGCAATATGAGATTTATTGCATTCATTTTCTGATATTTACACCAGGTTTTATTCAGTACATTCACCTGAAATGTTTGTGTTTGTGCTGCTGTTTCTTCTTCTTCTAACATTTAGTCAGTTTGTTGTGTGTCTTATGAGCCTGTGCACATAATTTCTGTATTTTCTCTTTGTATTTGAAGAAAAGAGAATTAGAAATAAATATGTATGCTCATTTCACCTGTGCAAAAAGAACAAAGCTAGAGGTGGAATAAGAATTTTGCTCAGTACTGTCCATGTATTTTTATAGTGAATTATTTGCAGACAACAGGACGTGAGTAGTTTTCAAAGGGACTAATTTCCACTTCTAGAAGGGTTTGAGCAATTTGTACTTTGACATGACAAAACTATTTAAATGCCAACAAAGATAGGCCTCAAAATCCAGCAGCATGAAACCACACGTTGCTCAAGTGCAAGTGTTGCTACGACCATTTAGTTGAAGGGTTTTGATGTGTTCGATTTTTTGCATGTTTTTTTTTCATCAGCAGTCACATCAAACCGCTCTAATTGCATGACTTTACTTCAGAGCTCAACATCTCCTGTAATAAGTTCCCTTAACACTGTACTTTTTTTTTTTTTTTTACAGCTCTATTTATCATTTTATAAGCATATTTTAAAAGGGACCGAAATGCATTAATTACGCAGACCACTGTCCCCCAGTCCCACCCCCTCCCTCCTCCAGGTGGTACTCACATAAATACAAAGAACATCCAACAAACACAGCAACAACAACAACAACAATAATAATAATAATAATCAAAATAATAAAAATTAGAAAAGCACTCAGAGAGCACAGACCTTGACCCTCCCCCATCACCACCAAAATTTAATCATTTGTTCCTTGTGCCAGTATCAACATTTTCTGAAAATTTCATCAAAATCTGTCCCTAACTTTTTGAGTAACTTGATAACAGACAAACAAACAGACAGACAGACAGACAGACAGACAAGCCCTGATGAAAACATAACCTCCTTGGCGGAGGTAATAATAATAATAATAATAATAATAATAATAACAGTAGAAGAGCGAAAGAACGTCCACATAACATCAGGTCAAAGAAAGTCTTATATGTAATATAATATATTAATGTAATTTTTCATTGTTTTTTTTTACTTTGTAATGTCTTATTGAGCTCCTGCAATTTGTTTTCCAAACCGCCCTAATTGCATGACTTTACTGCGTTCAACATCACCTCTTCCACTCTAATAAGTTCCTTTAACACCATATATATATATATATATATATATACATATATATATATATATATATATATATATATATATATATATATATATATATATATATATATATATATAAACCTCTTTATTTATCATTTTATAAACATATTTTACAATAGACCAAAATGCATTAATTACACAGGTCAATATCCCCCAATTCCCCCCCCCCCCCTCCTCCTCCAGGTGTGTGTGTGTGGTTGGGACAACATCCGACAAACAAATCAACAACTAAAAAAGCACTCAGAGAGTGCAGACCTCCACCAAGGCAGATCAGACCCCCCCCCCCCCCCACCCTATCACCACTAAAATTTAATCATTTGTTCCTTGTGCTAGTATCAACATTTCCTGACAATTTCATCAAAATCCTTCCATAACTTTTTGAGTTATCTTGCTAACAGACAAACAAACAGACCGACAGACAAACCCCAGTGAAAACATAACCTCCTTGGTGGAGGTAATACTACTACTACTACTACTACTACTAATAATAATAATAATAATAATTATTATTATTATTATTATAATAACAGTAGTGATCAAAAACAAAGAAAGAAAGAAGAAAAAAAGGGGGATACACACATATGAAACAATCCAAATAACAAGCTGCACCAGTGGCTCAAACTGAAACTAGTC
The DNA here is from genome assembly GCF_902148855.1 of Sphaeramia orbicularis. NCBI lineage: Eukaryota > Metazoa > Chordata > Actinopteri > Kurtiformes > Apogonidae > Sphaeramia > Sphaeramia orbicularis. The sequence continues at coordinate 51,068,218 of NC_043977.1, read as the reverse complement.
AGCTGAAGAACGTCCACATGACATCAGGTCAAAGAAAGTCTTTTAATATATGTAATATAATATATTCATGTCATTTTCCATTGTTTTTTTTTTGTTTTTTTTTTAACCTTTTACTGTCTTTCATGTATTTTTATGCTGAGCTCTCTCTTGCAACTAATTTTCCAATGCAGTTTTTCTGCAAATGGCAAATAAACTGAAACTGATAAAGGTTTTATAATACTTGTCTTCTGTTCCACTCGTTGAAAATCTACATTTTTCTAGATCCAACCCCAACATCGCATGAAACCACACGTTGCTTAAGTACAAACGTTGCTATGACCATTTAGTTGAAGGGTTTGGATGTGTTAGATTTTTTACATGTTTTTTTTTTTTTTTTTCATCAGCAGTCACATCAAACCGCTCTAATTGCATGACTTTACTTCAGCGCTCAACATCACCTCTTTTACTCTAATAAGTTCCCTCAACACCATACTTTGATGTCCAGCTTTAACTAACTGTAATCTCTCTACACCGGTAAAGGCACCGGAGCCTTTTAACGGGACTACGGGCCCCATTCTGTCATCGACCTCTCATGAATTAGATTCCCCCGGCCACCGACGGCAAAGGAGATGAAGGGGAATCAGGTTAGGGAGCAAGGAGATTAAATGGAGAGTGTCGGTTTCAAAAGCTTCTCTGTGGTTCAGTGTTTAAGTGGAACTGCTGTTGTAGTGCACTGAAGGCTGAAGTGTTGTTTGGTGGAGTGAGGCAGTTTCTATCATCTGCCATCACATGGGACATACTTAAGAGGGGTTAGTCTGTTTTCCTGAGCATTCAGTTACAGTATGTCTGTTTGGCTGCTGGTTTGTTTTGTGTGTTTTCCTTTTGGGAGCCGGTGGACTGATTCAAAGTTCATAATGCATTATTAGCTTTTCAGAACTAGCTTTCACAGGCTTTTTCAGCACAGTGAGTGTTAGTGAGTGTGAGGGCTGAAAGCATTGGAGCTTCAGAAATTACAGAAAAGCTTCTTTATTGATTTAACCCAGTGTTTTTCTACTTTGAGGTTCAAATGGGATTGCCTGAAATCTCTAGTAATTGATTAAAAATAAATAAATAAATAAATAAATATCCTGTTGATGGAGAAATGTGTTGTTAGTATACATTAAATTAAGTCTGAATCAGCCCTGAGCATTGTGAAGAGGAGTGGAAAATATTATTTGTCTTGTTGTTTTTTATTGTTGTTTTTGTTTTTTTTTTGTTTTTGTTTTTGCTTTTTGTGCTCAGAGAGCGCAGACCTCCGCCAAGGCAGATCAGTGCCCCCCCCCGCCCCTCAAAAAGTTATGGATGGATTTGGATGAAGATTTCAGGAAATGTTGATACTGGCACAAGGAACAAATGATTAAATTTTGGTAGTGATCAGGGGTAGGGAGGGTTGGGGGGGGCACTGATCTGCCTTGGCGGAGGTCTGCGCTCTCTTTTCTAGAAAAGCACTCGTACAGCGCAGACCTCCGCCAAGGCAGATCAGTCAGACAGACAGACAAACAGACAGACAAACAAACCAACGCCGAAAAAAACATAACCTCCTTGGCGGAGGTAATAACTAGAAAAGCACTCGCAAACCTCCACCAAGGTAGATCAGTGCCCCCCCGATCACCACCAAAATTTAATAAATTGTTCCTTGTGCTAGTATCAACATTTCCTGAAATTTTCATCCAAATCCGTCCATGACTTTTTGAGTTATCTTGCACACAGACAGACAGACAGACAGACAGACAAACCAACGCCGGCAAAAACATAACCTCTTTGGCAAAGGTAATAATAAAAAAATAATTATAATAATAAACTAGAAAGCCCAGCTCCCCCCTGTACTTTCCTGACTATAAGCCGCTACTTTTTTCTCACACTTTGAACCCTGCGCCTTGTACAACGATGTGGCTCAAGTAAAGATTTTTACGGGCTAACGGCCTCCAGGGGGCGCTGTAGCAGGAAGCGCAAAAGCGAGACAGACAGGTGGAAGAGGTGATGAAGAGAAGTTTTAAGCTTAACTTTGAACAATCATTTTGCGTGTTATGCACAAACCCTCATCATGGAAAACACACCAAGAAATGCATATGATGCAGCTTTTAAATTAAAAGTGTCTATTTAAGAAGGAAATAGAGCTGCAGCACGGAAGTGACAATGAGAGACAATGGAAGAGAGACTGTGAAGGTGTGTGACGGAGCCTTTCTGAGGCTGTTCAACTCCGACACTTAAGAAGACGACTGCAGTGGTTTCAATGAGCAGAAGGAAGATGAAGATAGCGATCAATGACTTTCTGGGTTTTTTAATCAGCCGTGTTCCTGCTGTTTTACTGCCGTGTTACAGGCACTATTTGGAAAAATAGGACCAATGGCCCTGTAGCTTACTGGCCAAATTAAAAGCTTTGGGAAAGGTACGAGGGCTGTTCAATAAGTTCATGGCCTCACCCAGAAATACTGGTTGTTATAATACAGGATGTTACATTCTTTCGTGATGGGATAGTGATGCTTGAACATCAATGGACCAAGTGCATTGCTGTAAATGGAGATTATGTTGAAAAATAAAATATAAATTATCAGTCTGTGTTGTTCTGTTCTGGGTGAGGCCATGAACTTATTGAACGGCCCTCGTATCCAGATGCCATTTATTATCACCCAGTTCTGTGTATTTATTATATTACAGAAATAGCCCATGTTTTGGTCATATTTCAATCAGATCTGTAAAAAATTCTAATTCCTACTTGATATCATTGATACTTACTGATTTATTGGATCAATCCACTTCCTATCTGTTATAATGGGAGAATTTGTCAAAGTCACACCAAATCCAGAATTAGATCCGGATCCAAATAATTGCAATACCTTGTGTTGACATCATCGTAAAGAACCTGTATACCAAGTTTGAAGTCAGAACTGTAGTTTGGGAGAAAAAGGTGATTGAAATGTTTTCCCCATAAGAGCCCATGTTAAATTTTCCATAAGTTCCCGGATCCAGAAGAAGATCCTGATCAGCATGTGGACATTATGTTTTGGTCATCTCCCCATCAGGGCTGGACTGTAGAAATTTACACTGGATATCATTTATATTTACTGAGTTATTGCATCGATCCACTTCCTATCTCTTATAATGGGGACATTTTTCAAAATGGCACCAAATCCAGAATCAGATCCGGATCCAAATAATTTCACTAACTTTTGTTGACATCATCATACAGAAGCTGTATACCAAGTTTGAAGTCAATGGGAATTGTAGTTTCGGAGAAGAAGACGATTGAAATTTTTGTAATGGACAACATACAACGACAACGCCGGACGACGCATGACGACAATAGCTTACAGTCTGTCGGTCGGTAAGCTAAAAAGCAGTTAAGGTATAGAAATAAATATTTAAATAATATGTCTGTTTACCATCTTTCCGTGTAAATATCTCATGTTACAACGTGGACACCTGCGGCTTATAGTCAGGTGCGCTCTATAGTCTGGAAAATACAGTACATTATCAATAAATTAAATAATGAAAAATACCTGATTTTGACTGAAAAAATGCAAAATACAGAGGATAATATTATAATAAATAGTGATAAATCACATAAGAAAGGTTAAATAGAGAGAAAAATTAATTTCAAAAGTAGCACTGGGCCTTCAAGGGTTAAGTATAGATGTGGTTGTCTTGAGAGGACTTATCCATTATTATCCATTATTTTGATATCATTATGCTTCTACCCCTATTCCATCAGGGACAATGACACATTGAATAGATGATCCCTTGTTACATCCATCAAAAAAATACCACAGATGAAAGCAAATTAGAAACATAATGGAACTTTCATTTTGGAAGATGCATAAAGCCCAAATGTATGTATTAGACTTCATTTGAAAGAGAGCATGTCCTACTTTTTTGTTTAACCCATAAAGATCCAAAAATCCACTGGCATCCGAAACCATCTACTGATCTAAACTGTTTAATACCTGTTGATCCACTAATCCTATCAATACGTGTAAATAATTGGTGTAAAATACAGTTTATCGTCTTTTCATGGTCATCAGATCAGATATGACCCATTTGGATGTTCAGAGGCTCCGTAGTTACCGTGGAAACACTGCTGTCTTCTACAACATTGATTCACCAGTTAAACCCATGGAGTTGGATCTATGGCAGTGGATGGACACACTGGGTTTATGTTCAGTTAATGATATATTTTACTGAAAAAGTCATTTTTTCTTCAGTTTTCTCTGTTTTTGATTTAATAACCATCAACTTTAATCTGAACATTTACATGATCAGTAAATTGAATAATGAAAATATCTGATTTTGACTGAAAAAATGCTAAATACAGCGGATAATATTATAATAGCGATAAATCTCATAAAAAAGGTTTAATAAAGAGAAAAATTGATTTGGGAACTGTCACAAAAGTAAGACTTTCTTTATGGGTTAAGATTAGATGAGTTTGTCTTGAGAGGAAATGACTATTATTGTCCATTATTTTGATATCATTGTGCATCTACCCAAACTCCAGATCTATTTCCATGTGGAACAATGACACACTGAATAGATGATCCCTTGAAGCCTCCATCAGTGCATACCACAGATGAAAGCAAATCAGAAACATAATGGAACTATTCTTTGGGAAGACGCATAAAGCCCAAATGTATGTATTAGACTTCTTTTCAAAGGGAACATGTCCTAGTTTTTTGTTTAATGTAGTAAAAGCCTAACCTGAGCCACATCAGCTCAAACATGGCCCAGATGTACTCCTAACCCAAACCTCTGATTGGGTTGCTGGATGTTTAGGGTTAAAAAGGTTAATGGAAATTGGAAAAAGTACTGAGATTTGCATTTTTTATATTCACTTTATATGGTTTTTGCCATTTCGGAGAAGAATAAATGCAGTTTTCAGCCCTGATATGTGTAGATCCTGAGTTGACTGGCCTTAACAATCCATGCTTATCCCACCCCCAAAGGGGAGATAAGGGGTATTGTTTTTGGTTAGGTTTGTGTCTTTGATTGATTGTTAACACTTTAGCAGTAAAACTATTGGTTGAATTCATACCAAATTAGGTTTATAGTTAGCCAGTGACAATGTCAGTTCAAATTTCTTATGAGTTTTTAAATCTTTTTTTCCCCATTTACTTATAATGGCTGAAATGTGTCTATTCTGTCTATTGCTGTGTTTCCAATACGTGGCACCGACTCGGCCTTTTTGCGTTTCCATTACGAAAAAGGAACTGGAATCTGGTACCCGGTACTAGTTTTTTGGTATCACCTCCGCCGAGGTTCCAGGACTGGGGACCAGATACTAAAACGTGACGTGTAAACACTTCAGACCACTGATTGGTCAGAGAGTTGTCTCTGTGACCCGCCGCTTTACAAAAAATAGATGCAGAAGTTGACAGGAAATATAGCGGTAGGTTAATCCACATGATGACAGCCCGTAAAACTACACCACGGTTTGTCGAGGAGGTTCGGATGTAAAAATTCAGCAGGAGCTTGACGAGACAACACACAACAAGTGAGTTTATCAGCAACTCTCTGAGTAGACGACATGGAAGTACCGCACCGCATCGCTGTGACGTCCAGGTACTGAAAAGTCGGTATTATCCTGTAATGCACAGGTGTCAAACATGCGGCCCGGGCGCCAAATCTGGCCCGCCAAAGGGTCCAGTCCGGCCCTTGGGATGAATTTGTGAAATGCAAAAATTACACTAAGATATTAACAATCCTTTTAGTTCAGGTTCCACATTCAGAACAATTCAATCTAAAGTGGGTCAAATCAGTAAAATACTATCATAATACCATATAAATAATGACAACTCCAATTTTTTCTCTTTGTAAATGTAAATATTTTCATGTATTTACACTAAAACAAAGTATAATTTTGCAAAAAATGTGAATAACCTGAACAAATATGAACAACCTGAAATGTCTTAAGAGAAGTAAGTACAATTTTAATAATATTCCACCTGTTATTAAATGTTTTGTGTATTTGTAGATCCACTGTGATCTGTAAGTTATAATGTACATGTGTAAATGATAAACTGAAGCAGAATATTGTTAAAATCACACTTATTTTTTCAGTTTGTTCAAGTTATTCACATCTTTTGAAAGGATAGTTTGTAGATTTAAACCTTTTCATAATGTAAATTTACTTTTTTCACTCTAAAACATAGAGAAAAGGTTGGAGTTGACATATAATAACATAACAATATAGAAATTTTACTGGTTCGGCCCACTTCAGATTAAATTTAGTTGAATGTGGCCCCTGAACTAAAATGAGTTTGACACCCCTGCTGTAATGGAAACAGTCTCCAGGAATAGGACCTGGAACCCGAGTTGAGTCGAGCTGAGCCGGTTCCACATAGTGGAAATGCGGCATAAAATCACCACCAAAATTTAACCATTTGTTCCTTGTGCCAGTATCAACACTTCCTGAAAATTTCATCAGAATTCCAGGCGACCCCACGTGGGGTCCAGACCCAAAGGTTGAAAACACTGTCCTAAGCAAAAATATTACATCCTGAAGAAGCTAAAGGTTTCTCTAAGTGTATCTAAATAATCTGTATGGTGCAGCATGCAGTGTGGAGCATCTGTCTGGTTCATCTATTCTAGCATCAACCGTCTTAGGTAGAAAACAGCTGCCTCTTCCGTTCTCTTTATTGCAGCCAGACTTCCACTGTCTGCACTCCAAAAATCAAAATCTTACAAAGTGTATTTTTCTCATTTCTAGTCAAAATATCTCGTTGCACTTAAAATAAGACATAATCACCTAAAGAGTAACTTTTCAGGGAGATATATATGAACTTATTGTTAGACAATAGATCTTGAAAATTTTAATTCAAGAACTCTTACGAAGATAATTTTCACTTGTTCCATTGTCAGATTTTTTTTGCTTGAATTAAGCAAAAAAAAAATCTTGAATTGAGCAAAAAAATCTGCCATTGGAACAAGTGAAAATTATCTCGGCAATATTTCTTGAGATAAGATTATCAAGATCTATTGTCTAAAAATAAGTTCTTATATCTCACTGAAAAGTTACTCTTTAGGTGATTGTCTTATTTTAAATGTGATGAGATATTTTGACTAGAAATGAGAAAAATACACTTGGTAAGATTTAGATTTTTGCGGTGTGGAATACCCGTTCACTCCAAACCAAGTGACAGAAAATCGCCTTACTTATTTTTACATTTTACAACATGAGAATGAATAAAAACAGTACATTTGCAGTGTGTTCTGCCAAAACAATGATGTGAATGATGCTAACATTCATTTTGGGTAATAGTTCACTGCAAGCAACCAATGTTATTTACAAAAGATGAATATGAAAAATATTGATTGTGGCTGCTTTGAGTTTTCCAGAACAGTCACAGCAACTATTTTCCATGATTTGAATTCAATAGGGCTTATTATATTGGTTACTGCTGACCCAAAAGTTGCATTTATGCACCCCGGATACAAAGTATTCTCAGGCCAAAGAAGCAGTGTCTCCTATCTTACGAGAAATTGGAATTACCCCTAAAAGCTGTAATGTGCATCTAATATCAACATGGTGCCATGGCGCATTAGAGCCAGCTCATCTGTGATAAGACACATTTCCAGAAACAGGAAGAGATAGTTCAAGGCAACATTTCTTATTTTTCACAAGAGTTTTTAGGAATTTGGTTTGTTGGAATATGTCAAACAGCCTTGAGAATAAAGGAAACTGAGAGCCATACAAGGAAGGGGGGGGGGGGGGGGGGGGGGGGGTGCGGTGGATGGGAAAAGTTAATGTAATATTTTTATTTTGATTTTTATTATTTTTATTTATTTATCTGTTCTTTTTTTTCTGATGTTTAAAAATCGTCCCTGTGTGGTGTATAGGGATGGGAATCAATAAGAATTTAATGATTCCGATTCCATTATTGATTTTGCTTATCAATCTGATTCCTTTTCGATTCTCATTAAGTGAAGGAATAAAAGAGTACAAACGGGTGTGTTTGCATCAACTGTCTTCTAAATTTCCATCTCTGCACAGAAAATATAACATATACAGTATGCACAAATAATAAGAGATGATGCCTGTCCCAGTTCTGGGGGGGGGGGGGGGGACACCATACAGCGAATGTGAAATTTAAGACGCTTTACTATTTCCTCTATTTCCTCTATTCCACCAAGTCCACCACCAAGTGGAACTGGCTCGGCTCGGCCCATCTCCCATTGTTGTGCACTTCACTTCCTTTCCCCTGCCTTCGGAAACTTGTATTTTAGGGGGTATGACATTTGTTGCCCGCACCGGAACCAGAACAGGGCTCAGATGTCGGCCTGGTGTTCACTCTGCCACTAGATTCACAAGCGTCGCTAAGTATCGTATCAAATACGAGACATTCCTGTAAATGAATCACATGCTGTGGACAAATGTTTGAACATATTGGAGGGATTCCACTCTTTTGAAGAAATGGAAGCTTTGCAAGTGTTACAAGTGGACCTGGTGTCGTCTGTTTGGACCGTTTCTGCCTCGACGCCCCAAAACAATGCAGCGTATGCATGATGTCATCACGCATGAGCAATGAAGGTGAAATTGGTAAGCAGAACTGTTAAGCAGGCAGGCAAACGATTCCAAGGAATTGAGCTACTGGGAACCGGTTCTCAAAAAGAACCGGTTCTCGATTCCCATCCCTAGTGGAGTATCTGTACGTTTGTACTTTTGTTTTGTTCCTTCTGTGAAATGGGCCTTATCTCACTGAAACGAACTGTAGACGTTTGTTAAACACCATAAATATCATGTTAAAGCTTCTGTTAATAAAAGCAAATCTTAAAAAAAACAAAAAACGATTTGAGAAGAGCCCATCTTTACGCCTATTTCATTTTGCCCTTCTCAACCTTCGGAATTTAATTATCTGTTGCTTTCACCAGGTTCTCAATTAAATGCGATGCAGTGTTCAGATCTGATGAAACCTTGCATTGCACAGGTTTAAAACAGAGCAGAATGGATGGCTCAAATCAAACCTGATTTGGTACTTGGGGCTATTTTTGGGTTCCCATTTCTGGCCTAATTAATTCCTCCATAGCCTCCATACTTGATGTTTGTACTTTGATGGTTATTCTGATGCAAGCCAAGAATTTCAAATATGATGAAATGTATAGCTCACGAATAGCAAGAAGCATACATATGTATAAAGCATGTACACTGCGTATTCCTCGGAGACAGATATTAAGCAAAAAAACATTCTGTCTTAACAAACACAGTCTGCAAACACACAGGGAATTGTGCAAGCAGGGGCAATTTAATAAGAAAACAATCTGTTTCACATCATTTAGTACACAGCACAAGCAGACAACGACACGTGCATCATCTAAGGAACAGCTACAGCCAACGCACCACAGAAACCCTGGACTGTATTCCCACATACGTACACACAAGCGTTCAAATCCACAAACTGTGATCCCTTCATGCCATCTTTATGAAGTGAACTGGCACACCGGAGCAGTTTGAACTCTTGCCATAACGGTCAAAGTGCAGGGTAACAGCAAAGCATAGCTAATAGCTGAGCTTTGGTCTGTGGTCTGTGCAACACACAGAAATATCACATCGCCTGGTCTCTATCCCATCACCTGGTCTCGGGCAAGGCAAAAAATGCTGTATCTTTTTACTGTGCAGTTTGGCATTCTCTCTTACTCTCCTTTGAAACTTGCCTTACAGTGTTGTTCACATGTTTTAAAGAATGATATTAAATCAGGGGTCTCAAACTCATTTTCTTTCAGGGGCCACATTCAGCCTGATTTGATCTCCAGTGGGCCGGACCGGTAAAATAATAGCACAATAACCTATAAATAATGACAACTCCAAACTTTTGTCTTTCTTTTTGTGCAAAAAAAACAAAAAAAAACCCCAAAACATTAAATTATGAAAATACTTATAAACTATTCAAACAAAAACGATATTAATAACCGGAAAAACATGAATTTTTTAAGAAACATAAGTGCAATTTTAACAATATTCTGGCTCAACTTATTATTTTTACATGTGCATTATGGATCGAATCTAAAGACACTAATTGTGCTTGATTTTCTTTAGACATTTCAGGTTGTTCATATTTGTTCAGGTTATTCACCTTTTATTGTTACAGGATAGTTTGTAAATGTAAATGTTTTCATAATTTAATGTTATTTTTTTTGTACTAAAACAAAGACAAAAAATTGAAGTTGTCATTATTTATAGACATAATGTAATATTTTATTCACATCAAACTGAGAAGAATATGGAGTCATTATTTTATTTGGTAGGGTATTTTACTTCAGATCATGTTGGTCTGTATGTGGAACCTGAAATAAAATGAATCTGTGGAATTTTTGCACTTTGCAAATTCATCCCATGGACTGATTTGGAACCTTTGGCGGGCTGCATATGACCCCCAGGCCACATGTTTGAGACCCCTGTGTTAAAATAACTAGAAAAGCACTGGGAGAACGCAGACCTCTGCCAAGGCCCACCCCCCCGATCACCACCAAAATTTAATCATTGTTCCTTGTGCCAGTATCAACATTTCCCTGAAAATGTCATCAAAATCCTACCATAACTTTTTGAATTATCTTGCTAACAGACAGACCAACAAACAAAAATCCGTCCATGCCACCCTACCGTAACCCCCCAATCACCACCAAAATCCAAAATGTTATCATTTGTTCCTTGTGCCAGTATCGACATTTCCTGAAATTTTCATCAGAATCCATCCATAACTTTTTGAATTTCCAAACCTTAAAAAAAAAAAAAAAACATTGTTTCACTTCTATTTTAGAACCACTTGTATCGTGCCTTCATTGAATCTTGATAAATTATTCAAAATTATTTTCTTGGTTTTTTTTTTGGGGGGGGGGCAGCCTTATTATTGAGGGGGATTTCTGCCTATGCTGTGAAGGTATATGTTTGTGTTATATGATCGCCGACCCATTTTACGGTTATGGTTGTATTAGAGCCATGTTCCTGCTGATCTAACTGACCTGGTGTTTTCAGCCCTCTTTATATGGGACGAGTATAATCTGTGGACCTCTGGTGATTTAGAACTGAACCTACCATTTTAGTGTTTCATGCAGCACATTCACACAGGATAAGTGAAGTCTGTTATGTACTCAGATTTACTGACATTATTCCCCAGTAGTTCTGATGTCAAGGGCAGGTTCATTACTTACAGATAACTGTTGAAAATCAGAAAAAAAGTCCTTTCCTGCAGCTTTTATACATGTCATCCATCTCATCATAGTTTGAGACGTTACTATTCTTAAGGATTTCAGATTTAAGTTTGCTTTCTCAGTAAATATCTAAGCTATACTGCAACATGAGCCTCAAGGAAATAGACTGAATCAATGGATATAATAAACAATGTTGTACAGGGTGGGGAAGCAAAATTTACAATGAACATTTAGTTGTTTTTTCTCAGCAGGCACTACGTCAAATGTTTTGAAACCAAACATATATTGATGTCATAATCATACCTAACACTATTATCCATACCTTTTCAGAAACTTTTGCCCATATGAGTAATCAGGAAAGCAAACGTCAAAGAGTGTGTGATTTGCTGAATGCACTCGTCACACCAAAGGAGATTTCAAAAATAGTCGGAGTGTCCATAAAGACTGTTTATAATGGAAAGAAGAGAATGACTATGAGCAAAACTATTACGAGAAAGTCTGGAAGATACTATTAAAGAAGAATGGGAGAAGCTGTCACCCGAATATTTGAGGAACACTTGCGCAAGTTTCAGGAAGCGTGTGAAGGCAGTTATTGAGAAAGAAGGAGGACACATAGAATAAAAACATTTTCTATTATGTCAATTTTCTTGTGGCAAATAAATTCTCATGACTTTCAATAAACTAATTGGTCATACACTGTCTTTCAATCCCTGCCTCAAAATATTGTAAATTTTGCTTCCCCACCCTGTATATCCCACCAATTTAAAGAGATGTAAATTCACATGAGACTAGTATTATCTCCTGACCTCTGCCTTTGCAGTGGAATTTTTATTTTACAAATTACAGACACTGAGATCACAGACGACCTCTGCAACAATTCCAAATGACCAGAGGTTCACAAGTAATACTAGTCCTGTGCAAATAGGGCTTAATAACATGTTGGGCACAGAATCTAAATGATGGGGTTAGAGCGCACAGAAAAGAGGGGATGTTTTTAGGTTAATGAATAAATCAGTGAGGCTCACCCTACTCTGGATGGTGATTATGTTAACTAAAAACCTTTCTGACCGTACACCAGTCATATCTACTCTGTTTTTACTCGTTTACAGTCTTTAGAAATGTATTAGAATTTAGGCACGTCCAGCTTTGTTATCTACACACAAAAAAAAAAAAACAGTGGAAATGCCCATAATTCTAAATAATGTTGAAGGTTTTCACACTTGGAAGGGTTGACATATTCATAAAAGGTAAATGAGGAACAGATTTAGCAATTAATTGAGAGTGTCTGCATATCTGGAACAATAAGGAGACTGCAACAGTCTGTGAATTAATGTTAAAAAAAAAAAAAAAACGCTGGCCATCTGTTGTCTTTATACAAAACTGATATAAGTTATGTAGGACACGTCTTTGACTGGATGGAACACATTTAAGTACCTTTGAGACCTTTTCTATAGTACTTATATTAGGTTTGTGATTGTTTGTATTTATATCCTCATCAGGCTTAACACTGACAGTAGATACCGTACTTTCCAGACTATAAGCCGTCACATTTTTCTCATGCTTTGAACCCTGCGGCTTATAATAATAATAATAATAATAATAATAATAATAATAATAATAATAATAATAATAATAATAATAATAATAAACTTTATTTGTATAGCACCTTTCATACAGAAATTGTAGCCCAAAGTGCTTCACATTGATTGAAAAAAATACAATATTAAAATACATTTAGATTTGATTAGAAATACAATAAAATAAAAATAAATATAAAAACAGCGCACATTAAAATATTTGATTATGCATAGAATTTTTGAAGTGCAAGAAATAAGATGAAATGTGAGAGAAATACAATAAAATAAAAATAAAAGCAGCGCACATTAAAATATTTGATTATACATAGAATTTTTGAAGTGCAAGAAATAAGATGAAATTTGAAATACAATAAAATAAAAAATAAAAACAGAAATACAATAAAATAAAAATGAAAAACCGCACATTCCTGGTTCCTGAATTGTGACCCCATTTTTATCTCCTTTCAAAGGCTAATGAGAATAAAAATGTTTTTAATTTGGTTTTAAATATATTCAGTGAACTGGCTTCTCTAATGTCTTTTGGAATTGTATTCCATAACTTTGGTGCATAGTTAGTAAAGGCTGCGTCCCCCATTTTCTTTGTAATATTTCTGAGAGTCGCTAGTAACCCTGCGTTTGATGACCTCAGTGTTCTAGTTTGTACATAATTGATCAGTGAGTTTGCAATGTAACTTGGTCCAGTTCCATTTAGAGCTTTATACGTGAGGAGTAGTATCTTAAAATCAATTCTGTAGGTTACCGGTAGCCAGTGCAGGGAAACCAACACTGGAGTAATGTACTCTCTCTTCTTGGTTTTGGTTAATAACCTAGCTGCAGACTTCTGAATCAGCTGAAGTCTGTCTGTGCTGCTTTTTGGGAGACCTGTAAGGAGTGCATTACAGTAGTCCAGTCTGCTGGAGATAAAAGCGTGGACCAGTTTTTCAGCATCCTTTCGATTTATAACCGGCATTACTTTGGCTATGTTTCTGAGGTGGAAGAATGACGTTTTAGTGACTTTCTTTATGTGGGACTTAAAGTTTAAGTCTGAGTCTATAATGACTCCCAGACTTGTCACTTCTGGTTTGATCCAGGAAGTGAGTTTGCCCATCCTACTCATCAGCATTTCCCTTTTTGCTTTTGGGCCAACAAGCAGGATTTCAGTTTTTTTCCTCATTCAGTTTCAGAAAGTTCCTGCACATCCACTGATTCATTGCTGTGAGGCAGTTTGTAATGGAATGGATGGCTGTCACATCATTGGGTTCTGCGGAGATGTATATTTGTGTGTCGTCCGCGTAGCTATGGAAGCTAACATTATGTTTTCTGATGATATCTCCAAGTGGTAGCATATATAAGGAGAATAGTAGTGGACCCAGGCAGCTCCCTTGTGGAACCCCATAGCATGTATCATGTGTGTTTGACACGTGATCTCCAAGCCTGATGTAGTACTGTCTTCCCTTAATATACGTTTTGAAACACTGTAGTACACTGTCAGAGAGACCTACGAGCTTTTCTAGCCGATTAATCAGGATGTCATGATCAATTGTATCAAATGCAGCACTTAGGTCAAGGAGGACCAGGATTGAGACCTTGTTGGCATCAGAGTTGAGCCTGAGGTCCCTGATTATTTTGGTGAGGGCGGTCTCAGTGCTATGACCAGCCCTGAAGCCTGATTGGAATTCCTCTAAGATGTTATTCTCTTTGCGATAGTGATTTATTTGAGCAGAGACTATCTTTTCCAGTACTTTGCCTATGAACAGGAGATTAGATATAGGACGAAAACTGGTCATAGCGTTACTGTCAAGGTTGGGTTTCTTTAGTAAGGGTTTGATAACAGCTGTTTAATACAATGAAGTATAGATTTTTACGGGCTAACAGCCTCCAGGGGGCGCTCTAGCAGGAAGCGCTAAAGCGAGACAGACAGGTGGAAGAGGTGATGAAGAGGAGAAGTTTTAAGCTTAACTTTGAACAATCATTTTGCGTGTCATGCACAAACCCTCATCATGGAAAACACACCAAAAAATGCATATGATGCAGCTTTTAAATTAAAAGTGTCTGTTTAAGAAGGAAATAGAGCTGCAGCATGGAAGTGACAATGAGAGACAATGGAAGAGAGACTGAGAAGGTGTGTGACGGAGCCTTTCTGAGGATGTTCAGCTCCAACACTGAAGAAGACGACTGCAGTGGTTTAATGAGCAGAAGGAAGATGAAGATACAGATCAATGACTTTTCTGGGTTTTTTAACCAGCCGTGTTCCTGCTGTTTTACTGCCGTGTTACAGGCACTGTTTGGAAAAAAAAAGCAGTTAAGGTATGGAAATAAATATTTACATAATATTTCTGTTTACCATCTTTGTGTGTAAATATCTCATGTTACAACGTGGACACCTGCGGCTTATAGCCCGGAAAGTACGGTACTAGTTTTTTTTTTTGTTTGTTTTGTTTTTTTACTGTATCCAGAAATTAAAAAAAAAAAAACACATGGGTGCGTCTATGAAACTGACACCTAAAAGGTAAAAATTTAAACAACATGTAGACGCAGATCAGTTCCCCCCGATCACCACCAAAATTTAAACATTTGTTCCTTGTGCCAGAATCAACATTTTCTGAAAATTTCATGAAAATCCATCCATAAGATTTTGAGTTATCTTGCCAACAGACACAAACAAACAGACAGACAAACCCTGATGAAAATATCACCTCCTTGGCGGTGGTAATAAATATTTACTGAGATAAAAGAAAAACTATTTTTCAGATATAACACATTTTTATTTGACACATACCAACAAAAATCCACTGGGTTTCCATAATGAACTCCCCCGTCTTTTTCTTTCCTTTTTTTTTTTTTTTCCCACATATCCACACTATTACACAAGGCAAATCCACAGACACCTGAGTGATATCTGAGTTTTCCCCTGAAATTATGACTAGTTAGTATTCCAGCAGTGTGTCAATGATTCTGTATGCATTGATTACCCCGACGTAACCAAGGAAAAAGGACACGAAAATTACATGCTACTATTTTTTCGAATATCTCTTTATTGTCTCACAGGTACAATTTATTTTTTAAATATATGTATTTATTTTCTCTGTTATTTTCCATTGTATTAAAGCATTTATCTAAACTGACAGTTCTCATAGAGACCTCTCCCAACATCCTACCGCCTTCACTCCCTTCACTCTCATATTTAGATACTTTTAGATTCGGGGACATACAAATTGAAAAGATGAATCAGCTGATACAGCTCTTACACAACACTGAAAATGTGTCTTCAGCTTTGGCCTCCTTTTAGATATTGTGTAAAGAGTAGAATTTTCCTCCTGCGTCAATGGTAAAATTGCTCAAAATGGTAAAAATGAGGCAAAGGTTCTTTGAAACTGGTCTCTAAAATCAGGACCGAGGGGCTAAAAATTCAAACCAGATGTAACTACTGTTATGAAGGATGTTTGGAAGCACTCTAGGTCTATTTTAAAAATAAATATTTACTGAGATAAAGAAACTATTTTTCAGATAAAACACATTTTTATATTGTTTTACATTATATTTAATACAAAAATCTACATGTAACACAGTCAAAAGGACACAGAAATTACATGCTACTATTTTTGTGAATATCTCTTTGTTCTCTCACAGGTACATTTTGAAAATCAAAGTAAATATGCAAGGCAGAGGGTTTCGCAAAAATGACCGCTGTTGCAAAATCATTCGCGATTTATATGTGTTTAAATGGGCAGGTTCTGTATGTAACACAAGTGGACACGATGGGTTATGCACGGAACCTGGAATGAAACTGCCAATTCATAAAAAAACCTGCAAGTCTGGATAAAAAAAACGATAGGGTCATCAAATTTAACACAGTGTCTTTATTATAGCACTATATAAGACCATTTATAGCCATGTTTTCCAGATTAAATGCATTGACACTAAGGTAGCTTTTCCTGTCCCAATTTTGGTCCTATTTTCAGTTCTAAAATTGTATTAAAAATTCATTCATTTTGGGATGGCTCATATGAAGAGTATAATTTTTTTTTTGCATTTATCTGAGGTCATCATTAGGTCCATCCTGGGGGGAAAATATATCCACATTTCTCTTTTATTATTGGGTTTTAAGAAGCTGGTACAGTACCAGGTACCAAAATAAACCCAGTTTCATGGAAAGACCCACATCTTTCCTGCCTCTGCCTCTTTCTAACAGCCCAGTGTGAAATCAAGATTAAGGTATGTTTGGTGCATGAGTTTGTGATTTACAGCAGCGGGAAGGAATGTGTGGGATGGACTCATAATAAAGTACAGTATTGAAGGAACATGTGACCCAGTAACAACATCAGGGCTCAGTAAGTGGCTTTAAAATAGGTTTGCTCAACAGGGGTACTCTGTGGCACAAAACAATGTAATTACACACTATATATGTTAGACTTTGAATACAAAAAAAAACCAAAACTGTACTCGTTGGTAAAATTGATTCAAGGTTGTTTTTGGTCTCTTTGTGGGATTTGTTGACAATAAGAAAAAATATTGAGTGTTGCCAGTCTCTCCCTCCAGACTGTGTAATGAATGTGCAGATCGTCTTTGTATTGCAGTTAACCCTTAGGGGTCTGAGCCTATTTTGGACGTTTTTGAGTACTTTTGATTTTGCCTTTATATACTATATAAAGAAATGTTTACTATACCCATGTTTGGTATCTTTTTTTTTCCCACTCAACTTCATCTATCTCATCTGTCTATTATTTTTTCACTTTAACCTACTATATCTACACAAAAGGCAAAAAAACACATAAAAAATACAAAATCCAATTTGAAAAATGTATATAATTTATTGCATAAATAACACAAAGATGTTTAATGAACCTTTTCAAAGACTTTAAAAGTGAATATTGGTTCCAAATACTTGGTATATAAAATTAAAATTGTAATAAATTAAAACCATACTCAAATATTTATCTTAAAAGCATATAATTAAACAAGCATATAATTAAAAGTGTCCCCCCCGGTCCTCCCTGTTTCCACATCCAGTTCAGGTGGGGTCATCCTCATCCTTACCTGTAATGCTAATGCAGTCTGTGGATTAGAATGCGCAGATTCAGCCATTTTTTTCCCTTTTGAAAAAGAACCAAAAATATGAAGATATGGTCAGAAATATAACACCCCCCCCACCTCATTTTCATACTTTTACTCATGTTTGTTTGCTCCAGATTCAAACCATCATATCTCTGGTTGTATTTGCTCTATCAACATCAAATAAAAAGTGGAGGAGTATTTCAAGTCCGCACTTTCGAATACAAATGTCCCCAGTGGTCTACGTGACTGACTTCTGATGCTACGATGTGTTGAAAAGATCATGTGATTCAATAACGGGGCCATGACCGTGGACCCCTAAGGGTTAAAGCAGTGTTTTTCAACCTTGGGGTCGGGACCCTACGTGGGCTTGCCTGGAATTCAAATGGGGTCACCTGAAATTTCTAGTAATTGATAAAAATAAAAACTTCCAAATAAAAATATATATGTTGAGTTGACAGAGACAATCCCAATCCATAAAAGACAAACTGTGAAGCTGAAACTGAAGCACTGTGGTTCTGTTTATCTGTCAAATGTTCATTGTGGTCGGTTTCAGATGCTGCAGCTCTTTCATAATCCATAGTTTGAGTTCTTGTTTGTTCAGTGTTATGTTCTGACGCCCCCTCCCCACCCCTTGTCTTTTGTGGTTTTTTTTTTTTTTTTTTTTTGTTCTACTTCTTACTTTACTCTTTTGGGTGATTATTGCTCTCTTTTATTTTTGCCTGGATACATTTTTGTATAATATTACGTATTTAGTGTGTGTTTTTTTTATAGGTGGCTAATTGGTTTTCCCGCTGGCGCAGAGCCTATAAATTGGACGGGCACTGGGCTCTCGCTCTCTCTGCCTCGTCTCCTGCTCCACCTCCAACGCTACTCCAGAACGTGCACGCCCGGATGCACGCACCAGGTGTTTGCGCTGCCGTTCTGAAGCAGCATATGGGCTGCGCCGTAGCTTTTGTTAGCAGTTGCTTTTTGTTTTACCAGGTGAGTCCAGACGTCCTGTTTTCGTTTTGTCTTTTGACAGGCTTTAGTTGAGGGGTTGTGTTTATTAGGGTAGGGGTAGCGGTACGTGGCCAGGTCCAGCGGTCCTGTACAGGGTTGGTCTGAGCCACATATCGTCCTTTTGTTAAGTTTGCCGGCTCACCTTGGTCCTTGTTTTTCCTTTGCAACTTGTTTTTTTTTTTTTTTTGTTTGTTTAGAGCATGGGAAAGGGGTTAACAACAGGAAGTCTTTCAGTAAAAAAATAAAGAACTTTGTAAACTGAATCCTTTCACCTCCTGTGTCCTATGCTAAATATGTTGCAACCTTCGGGTCATAACATTCAGTATTAATTGTCAGCCTTGTAAATCCAAGCTGGACTGACTGTACATATCCTGACCAAGGAAAATACAATTCTCACTTTGTGCAGTAATCTACACCTGGCTTTTCTGCCTCCGTCCATAATAATATACATTATATAAACCAGGGGTGTCGAACTCATTTTGGTTCAGGGGCCATATTTAGCCCAATTTGATCTCAAGCGGGCCAGACCAGTAAAATAATGACTTAATAATCTATAAATAATGACAAATCCAAGTTTTTCCTTTTGTTTTAGTACAAAAAAACCCCAATTAAATTATGAAAATGTTTACATTTTACAAAAAAGATGTGAAAAACCTGAAAAAACAGAAATTTCAATTGAAAAATTCGTGAAATTTTAACAATATTATACCTCGACTTAATATTTATACATGTACATTACACACAGTGTTACATAAACATTTGGTAACAGGCAGAATATTGTTAAAATTTTGGAGTTTGGAACTAAAATTTGAACAGTTTCTACAATATTACGTCTGTTATTATTAACACAACTACAGATCACAGTGGATCTATAAATGCACAAAACCTTTAGTAACAGGCAGAATATTGTTAAAATTGCACATTTCAGGTTGTTCATCTTTGTTTTTATTTATGTATTTATTTGTATTTTATTGTGAAAGAATAGTTTTGTAAATGTTAATATTTTCATAGGGTAATGTTATTTTTTTACACTGAAATTTTTTCCACATCATTTTTCACAAAGAAAATTTGTAGTTGTCATTATTTATGGGTTATTGTGTTGTTATTTTTACTGTAGATCACATTGGTCTGTATGTAGAACCTGAACCAAAAGGATTTGGACAACCTTGACTGTTCAGGTAAATTTTTGCATTTTCATCCCAAGGGCCAGATTGGATCATTTGGCGGGCCAGATTTGGCCCCCGGGCCGCATGTTTGACACCCGTGATATAGACTAAATGTTGTCTAAAATTAATGTTTATTTGCAACATAGTATAGTAAACTATTACATGATGAAAAACTAATTAATTTTAGGCAAGGCAAGTTTATTTGTATAGTACATTTCAGCAACAAGGCAATTCAAGGTGCTTCACACAGGACATTGAAATAAAAGAAACAAAAATAAACACATTTAAAACATTATAAAAGAAACATGTAAAAGGTGATTAAAAACAGCGAGTAATAAAACAACACATAAAATAAAAAAAAAATAAAATAAAAAAAATAAAAACACACATATTAAAGTAAGAGTTGCAGTGCAGAGTTTCAAAGAGAATATAAAGTTTAAAAAGTCAAAAGCCTTTTAGTCAAAGGCAGCAGTGAACAGGTGAGTCTTTAACCTTGACTCAAAAGAACTCAGACTCTCAGCAGACCTGATATTTTCTGGTAGTTTGTTCCAGATATATGGAGCATAGAAACTGAACGCTGATTCTCCATGTTTAGTTCTGACTTTGGGAACACAGAGCAGATCTGCACCAGATGACCTGAGTGGTCTGGATGGTTCATACTGGACTAGAAGGTCTCTGATGTAATTTGGGCCTAAACCATTCAGTGCTTTATATGCTAGTAAGAGAATTTTGAAGTCTATTCTCTGAGAGACAGGGAGCCAGTGTAGAGACCTCAGAACTGGACTGATGTGGTCCACTCTCTTGGTCTTAGTGAGGACTTAGTGAGGATTTTAGCAAAAAAATGTCTCCGTTTTGACTGTCGCCACAAATTTGTGATGTTAAATGGAGTCATGAGCCAAAAAAGGTTGGGAACCACTGGGTTAAAGTAAAGGCAGCTTACTAAAGTTCCCCGGATAAGAGAACGATAGCAAGTAGAATCTTCTGTCAATGGAGCATCACTGACAAAAAAAAATTATATGTTGTGTAATTATACACATCCATGCATCACTAGAGCCTGAGAGCATTGTTTTGCATTCATGCTTTTTTTTTTGATTTAGTATGCCGTTGAGTCCCCACTGTCAAGGCTGTGAATGTCAGTGTTGTACTGTCTGATTATACTGATATAGGAAAGATGAGAGGCGGATGCCACTGTGGGGAATGCAGATAGCTTCTCATTCTGAGAGATAGCCTTATATAAATTCACAACATTATGAACAGATCAATTGAATATACACCGCAGCCCACTCATACGAGGAGCTGAGAATGAAGATGAATCGTCTTCATCTTCTCCGACGCAATCTGAGGGGTCATGTGAACATCCAAGCGTTGACGGCTGCACTTTGATCCCCAGACTAGAGCGTAAATGTTTCCATTCATCAGAAGCTTTCAGAAATAACACAGGATCCAAACATCCTCTGTGATACTCTGCGATTCTTTGATTATTCACTCTGTCCTATAATGTTTAAGAGCAGAGGGAAAACGTTTACGAAGGTCTTCAATCTCACTGTGTCACAGCATCGGGTATTGATTTTTCTCTGTTGACTGCTGAGAGTAATGATGAACACAGGAAGTGGGGGCTCAGCGTGACCTCTCGTTAGCCCAGCCTGCTGACTGTAAATCCTCCTTACCGACAGCATGATTCAACCGTAGAAAGCATCTCTACGGGTGTCAGACCCAGGGAGGGCATTCATGAAGCACTGAATTCAAGGTGTGATAGAAAGTACACCAGGTGATTCCACAACTCCATGACAAGTTTCACATTCTCTTTGATTGTGTACTGTTCTCCTGGATTTTACTCTCCCCTGCTGTCTTTAGAGTTGCCCCCACTCGCATTTATAACTCCAATTTCACTATCACACCTCGTCTGCTTCCATCTTCCTTTTCTTACATTTAGATAAGTGTGACATCGCCCTGCAGGCAAACACTCAAACACCTTTAATTTGAAAATGTGAAGCGACTGCACTTGGAAACTTTTATGGCTTGTCGACGTGTAATACAGAGAGGAAAAGACTGAGGAAAAGAGTGTAGTTTAGCAGCTAACCTTCCATGTGCACACAACAGGATACATGAGGGACAAAGAGAAATGTGACAGAAACACAGAAGAGGATAGAGCAAACGGAACCTGGATGGATGGATGGATGGATGGATGGATGGACGGACGGATGGATGATGTACTAATGGACGGACAGACAATGGATGGATGGATGGATGGATGGATGGATGGATGGATGGACAGACGGAAGGACGGACAGACAGACGAACAGATGGACAGATGGATGGATGGGTACTAATGGACGGATGTATGAGGGATGTATGATGGATGGATGGACAGATGGATGTACTATTAGACGGACGGACGGAAAGACAGACGGATGGACAGATGGATGGATGGGTACTAATTGATGGATGGATGGATGGATGGATGGATGGATGGATGGATGGATGGATGATGTACTAATGGATGGACAGACGAATGGATGGATGGACGGATGGACGGACAGACAGATGGACGGATGGACAGATGGATGGATGGGTACTAATGGACGGATGGATGAGGGATGGATGATGGATGGATGGACAGATGGATATACTATTAGATGGATGGATGGACGGACAGATGGACGGACGGACAGAAAGACAGACGGACGGATGGATGGACGGATGGACAGATGGATGGATGGGTACTAATGGACAGATGGATGGATGGATGGATGGATGGATGGACGGACGGACGGATGGACAGATGGATGGATGGGTACTAATGGACGGATGGATGGATGGATGGAAAGTTGAACAAGTTGTTAATTATTATTTTATATGCATATCAATATAACAACAATAACAATAACAAACAATAATTACAACAACAAAAACAATAATAACAACACTAACAATGATAACAACAATAATAATAACACTAACAATGACAACAATAAGACAAATAATAACAACAACAGTAATAACAATACTAACAACACTAACAATAACTCCTTATTCCTATATACACTAATATAATAAAACCCATTTACAAATGATCATACCAGTGTCAGCCCTCTCAGACATGAATAAAAACTAAAAAATGAACAAAAACCAAAAACACATGTACATATATAATATAAATACACATATTATTCTATAATGTCCTAAATAATAATATAGTAATAATATATCCATATATCCATACTTAAACTAGATATATAAAACAACCCCCCGCCCAAGTCCTTTCCTCTGTGTATTTTCTAAAAAAAAAAAAAAAAAAAAAAAAAAAAAAACTGTTCCATAATCTGTTCCATAGTTTTACACCATTATTTCATAAACAGAATCTTTTCTTCGTGGTTCGACTGGTATATATAAAACATAAGAAGAAAAACATAGTAATGAACTTCTTTTTTTTTTACTTCTTTGTCTCCTGTCTTTGTAGGTTAATGCTTATACTCTGCTCCTTTCTTTAAGTAGGACAATGCTGACCCCTCATGGCCAACACAGGGAACTGCATATACAACACAGAGGCTGCATCTCCCCTGTGCACCGGCTTCTCGACAACAAAGATCTAGCACACACTGATGAGTGGAGCCCCGAGACACAACACTTTGTGGCTCTCCAGAGATATTCCCACAGTGTACGAGTGCAACCGAGCATATTCAGCAACCAACACAAACCTGCTGTGTGTTTTCTCCAGTCTGAAAGCGTAGTCCGTCACCGAATGTCACTTTTTGTGTGCGAGAATCTCAGCGTTTGCTCAGTTTGCATGAATAACTGAACACAGATATGATATTGCTTGACGGCCATGAATAGAGGACGGAATTTTAATATTCAAAGCACACAGGACAGAAGTAAATATGAAAAAAAGTTGGTTTTAGATGCAGTTTGAGGAATAACTATGTGGCTTTTATAAGCATTGAGGAAGACTGGCCTGAATGAGGAGATAGGAAGGTGCTTTTTTTTTTTTTTTCTTTGAGCACAAAATAGCTATTCTTGCAGTCCAAACCACGTAACTGACTGCTGTCTGAGTGTGAGCGCAGGCAAATTGAGCATTGACCAGATATATTAGCCCCTCTATCAGCTTTCTATATTCTACTGGTAATCAGCAAATCCAGGAGGGAAGTGATTATTGGCGACCAAATCCATCTCTGCCTGGTTTCCTTATTGACTGTCTGTTGACAACAGATACAACATTCAGAAAAGGGGACACAAACGCACACTTATTCTCCAGAACATATTGAAAGGGATCGGTTGTGCTTTTTAATGGAACTCACGCTCCATTCCTCTCACTCCTTTAAGAGACAGATTGAGGTGTTATCTGAGCTGAGTGAGGCGTTTTTATTTTCTGGCCAATATCCGTATGTCGCCCGTCGGAATGGTCTATCAGGTGTCCATTTTTGTTCACAGACCATTTATCAAGCTGCGTCCCCCCCTACTCCTACTCCTACCCCTCCCTCTCCCCCTCCTCTGCCTTTTCAGTTTACCAATAGCTATCTTGGGGAAATATAAATAAATAAGTCAAAGTAGCTATAAATCACAAAGTTGCATGTTGGTGGTGACAGAAGGCTTGGCTCTGAGTTTGAGGTCAAGTTACTGAGTGTGAGGTTTATTTGAGAGTGCGAGTCTGACTGAGATACGGGATTTAGATGTTATTCAATAGAAAATAATATGTAATATTCACTGTGATTCCCTTTTATCAGTCCAACATAACTTACTTCAAAAGAAAATAGTTTGCACCTTTATAAGCATATTCATAGGTTGTTTG
This sequence comes from Sphaeramia orbicularis, assembly GCF_902148855.1. Classification (NCBI taxonomy): domain Eukaryota; kingdom Metazoa; phylum Chordata; class Actinopteri; order Kurtiformes; family Apogonidae; genus Sphaeramia; species Sphaeramia orbicularis. Next base: position 51,043,478 of record NC_043977.1, on the reverse strand, counting down.
AGTAACAGCTATAGTTATATCGTTTTGTGTGTGCGTATTAGTGTTGAGCCCCATGTGTATAGGTTAGGGTTGGGAATCTTAGTTGTAAGGCCGATACGGTACGCATCTTGATACAGCGTCTCTGATCCGATATATTAACTAGAAGCACTCGGAGAGTGCAGACCTCCGCCAAGGCTGATCAGTGCCCCCCCCGTGGGCCCCCCCATGCCAAGGAGGTTATGTTTTTGCCAGGGTTTGTTTGTTTGTTTGTCTGTCCGTTAGTGTGCAACATAACTCAAAAAGTTATGGACAGATTTTGATGAAATTTTCAGGGTTTGTTGGAAATGGGCTCCCCCGTGGGCCCCCCCACCAAAATTTAATCATTTCTTTCTTATCCCATTTCCAACAAACCCTGAAAATTTCATCAAAATCTGTCCATAACTTTTTGAGTTCTGTTGCACACTAACGGACAGACAAACAGACAAACAAACAAACAAACCCTGGCAAAAACATAACCTCCTTGGCGGAGGTAAAGATACCTGTGTGGCATCTCACGATGTGATGCGATACGATTCACACCCAAATCACGATACAGAGCAATTAAGCACATTCTGATTGAACACATTCATTCTGGTAAAAAAAAAAAAAAAATATATATATATATATATATATGCAGTGTAATTCAATGAGCTTGATTATTTATTTATTAAATAAGACCATGACTTTTTACAAAGTGGCTTTAGTTCAATTTCAGAACACGTGCCTCACATTCAGTCAGGTGAAAAAGTTAGGACTTTGTTTCCAAAGTCGTTTCTCTGTATGTTGTTAACACTCAACTTCTTACTCACTCGCCGAATCAATTAGTAAAGTAATGTATTTGTAATGTAGGTAAAACAGAAAAAGCTTCTGTCACTTTAAGAGACACCTGCGCAAGGTATTCTGGGATGCACTGTTAGATATGTATGACACTGTTTAAGGAGGTATCTCCAGTTTGTAAAAAAAAAAAAAAAAAAATCTCCGGTATGTACGGCAGTATTCAGTACAGCTGATATTATAAGAAGTACCCGTTCAGAAACCTCATGTGGTCTCCTTCCTTCTATGTCTGTCAGATTCACATACAGATATTACAGTATTCATCGGCAGTGCTTGTGCCACAGTCCATCCACAGAGCTCATACTGTCGTGTACAGTGTACACATCCGCGAATCCGCAGCGCACGTTAACGTGGGTCTGAAGGAAAGAAAAACTTTACCCAAATAAATACTAACACTTTTAAATGCAAGTAAAATATATTCTATTGAACGGATCGAATTTTTTCAATACAAACATTCAATAACCAATGCATTGCGATATTCCAAACTTTTCATTCACTCACAGCTTCTCTACCGGTGCACTCGGATCATGCATACGCGTGTCGGCGTATCAGTGCGTATCGGATAATCTTCCCATCCTTAGTATAGGTGAAAAGACTTTGCTGGTTTTGGTAATACAGAAACAAACTCCTTATTGGGACTGTAGAGTTCAACACAAGAAACCAGTGTTTGTTTTTTACAGAATTAACCCATAAAGACCCATAAAGAGTTCCAACACCGTGGAGGTTTAACATCAAACTTAGTGCGTCCATCTTCCTTAAACGAGCATCTTGTGAGAACTACATAGTATTTTTTATGAGAATTACAACATGTCGCGAGATGGGTCTTTACAAGAATCACACATCAGAAGCCAAACACTCTTCAATGGAAAGACCTACAAGTAGCAATTGGACTTTATCGCTTTTATTTTGCAGAAAACTATAATAGAAACCCAGATATGCTGTGTTTCCACAACGTGGAACCGGCTTGACTCAGGTACCAGATACTATTCCTGGAGACCATTTCTATTACAGGATACTACCGTCTTTACAGTACCTGGACGTCATAGCGATGCAGCACGTTACTTCCGTGTCGTCTGCTCAGAGAGTTGCTGATAAACTCGCTCGTTGCATGGTGTCTCGTCAAGCTCATGCTGAATTTTTACGTCGGCCACCAAAGACTGAATCTCCTGAATGAATGGTGTAGTTTTACAGGCTGTCATCATGTGGATTAACCTACTGCTATATTTACTGTAAACCTCTGTATCTTTTTTTTTGTAAAACAGCGGGTCACAGAGACAACTGTCTGACCAATCAGTGTTCTGCAGTGTTTATACGTCGTGTTTTAGTATCTGTTCCCCAGTCTTGGAACCTCGGCTTAGGTGATACTAAAAAACTAGTACCGGGTATCAGATTCCAGGTCGTTTTTCCTAATGGAAACGCAAAAAGGCCAAGTCGAGTCGAGTCAAGCCGAGCCGGTACCACATAGTGGAAACACGGCATTAGTGACATACTGAAGGTGTGCTTCACTTCACTCACTTCAGTTACACTAATAGTGCATCCCACTAATGATATAATAGCAGTATTGTGTACTTCCCACAAACTGAACTCATGCTTTTAATGTTCATTACAACTACATTTTTACCAACATCATCCATTCGATTAGCTTCCTTGATGACTCTTAAAATCTTGCTGACCCATAAAATAACATTACATTCAGAAATACAACATATACAGGGTGGGGAAGCAAAATTTACAATGAACATTTAGGTGTTTTTTCTCAGCAGGCACTACGTCAATTGTTTTGAAACCAAACATATATTGATGTCATAATCATACCTAACACTATTATCCATACCTTTTCACAAACTTTTGCCCATATGAGTAATCAGGAAAGCAAACGTCAAAGAGTGTGTGATTTGCTGAATGCACTCGTCACACCAAAGGAGATTTCAAAGATAGTTGGAGTGTCCATAAAGACTGTTTATAATGGAAAGAAGAGAATGACTATGAGCAAAACTATTACGAGAAAGTCTGGAAGATACTATTAAAGAAGAATGGGAGAAGTTGTCACCCGAATATTTGAGGAACACTTGCACAAGTTTCAGGAAGCGTGTGAAGGCAGTTATTGGGAAAGGAGGACACACAGAATAAAAACATTTTCTATTATGGAAATTTTCTTGTGGCAAATAAATTCTCATGACTTTCAGTAAACTAATTGGTCATACACTGTCTTTCAATCCCTGCCTCAAAATATTGTAAATTTTGCTTCCCCACCCTGTATCTCCAATGGGACTTTTCATTTTCTCTTAAGCTAAGTCACAGTGAATATTGTGACAAATGCCTTAAAAAGAAACTGATGAAGAAATATTTTTGTGACACCAAGTATAAAACCCATCCATGCCTTTCATTGTCTTTAGCAAATTACACTGGGAGCTTTGTTGTTTGGAGTTCCACACATTTATTCACTGGAAGAGATTGGCTTTGTTTTATGTGTTTTGTTTGGTTTTCTGAACTCACTTCTATACAACAGCTACATTTCTCTCCTTACTTGCATTCTGTAGACTACATAACAATATTTGTGCAGACACACTTCTGTCCATTAAACTAAAAAGGATGGAATTACAATTATTTCAGTGTTTGTATGACACAGCAAACCATCGGGTAATAGTTTATATCCAGGCCTGTCCAGATTCATATATTTAGCGAAGACTTTGCAGGAATTTAATGAGACTTATGCTGTTTTTTACTTGGGTTGAAGCAGCTCATGTGGTTACAAACATCCATCCAAATGTATAATGGCAGAGAATGTGTACCCACCAAGGTTATAATAGTTTTGGATTTTTCATTATAGTTTAGTTTTACTTAGCTTTGACTTCTTTTTTTCTCTAATTCAGTTAGTTTTAATTAGTTTTTAGAGCAAGTTTGCTAGCTTTTATTAGTTTTCATTTTTTTCTAAATCCTTAGTTTTAGTTTAGTTTTAGTTTTAATTTTAGTTTTGTTGTATCTTTTATCTTTTTCGCTGTCATATTCAAATAAATCCCAGACAGGACTCTGCTGCTTTCTCCCAACTTTAGTTTCCATGTTTCTAGGTAGAGTGGGGACCAGAACACGACTCTGAACGACAAGTGACCAGAAGTGACGGACCGTGAAGTACCCTATGGTGCCGCTAGCTAAAATTGCTAGAGCGAAATAAAAATCGCTTTCGTATCAATCCGAAATTGACAAAGACGAAAACGAAGGGAATTTTATCCATAATTTTTAAAAGTTTTAGTTAGTTTTGTAAGCACACAATACAGTTTCAGTTAGTTATGTTTTTTTTCTTTTAATTATAGTTTTTATTTTTTTCAGTTAACGAAAAGGTTTTTTACAATTCATTTTGTTAGTTTTCATTTATGATAATAACGTTGGTACCCATAAGGCTATAGTCAACCATTGTATTTACACTGGATTGTTGCATAGACCCAACATTTGCTATTGCTGGTCCCTAAACCTAAAGAATTTCTGACAAAAAGCTGAAAAAAAGGAAAACTGTACATAAATATCATACAAATGTAGTGGACACCAGTATCAGGTGACACTTCTGCAGTGGATCCATTCACAGATGGATGTTGGAGCAGTTCTAAATAGGGTCAAAACATAGTAATGTCCCATTAGAGAGTGAACTTTATTTTATTGCCATTCCAACATTTATTTCAATATAAAGTAGCTCCTTGTTTTGGATAATCCCTTATGGTCCAACTAAAGCAAAAATGAATTTAAAAGTAAAAATGTGGATCATTTAGCAACACTAATGTTAGGACTCGACTCTTGGTGTGGACCCAAATGCACGAGACGCAATTGTCAGTGGTCAAAAAAAGATTTATTTTAACAAAAGTTCTCAAAGTACAAAAGATTAACAAAAAGAGAAAGCACAACATGCTCTAAAAATTTCTAACAACAAAAGGAGAAGTACAACGTACTTTAAACAAACAAAAAGCCATGAGTAGAAAACATGGAGTTCAAGATTCTCAAGACTAGATACTTAACAGAACGCTCTTCACAAGACCACAGATAACGACGCACTGACAAGAGACAAAGGGAGCGGGGAGAATATATAAGGGAGGCAGGGATCACAAACAGGTGTGGACAATTATGAGGAGACAGCAGGTGCAGGCAATGATGGGACAGGGAAGACAAAGACAAGACTGACAGAGTGCAGACAGAACAGGAAGGAAACCACCATCACCAAAATAACAGGAAAAGACAAAAACCCAAAACTAAATCAACATAAACGTCGACGCATGACAACTAATCTGTCAAATTGTCTCTAAAATGTCCCTTCAGAGAGATTTCGAATACCATGTTTTGACCCAATAACAGTTATCAATTTTTAATTGTTGCTTGGATATTTACAGCCAAATATCTGTGGTATATACTCTTAATTTAACGTAATATTTAAAGCTATTTATGGCCCAAGATTTTCATATTTATCGACATTTAAGTGGTATGAATTGTAGAATTACAATGTAATATTCGTATCTATTTCCATTTGTGTATAATTGTGTGAAAATAAGAATTATATTTCCATTTGTCATCATGACTCATTCACAGTTGGGCATGTTGTGCCGACACATTTATTCACTAGCTCTGAACTGACTCACTCTTCTTTATTCTGTAATACAGTGGGTGGCATCCAGAGTTAAAGTGAATACATCTACTATGGCAGTGGTTCCAACCTTTTTTGGCTCGTGACCCAGTTTTAACATCACAAATCATTCAAAACAGAGACATTTTTTTGACTAAAATTAATTTGTTTCTGATCATGTAATAGTTTGCTATACAAAGTGGCAAATAAACATTAATTTTAGATGACATTTAGTCTATATAATGTATATTATGATGGATGGAGGCAGAAAAGCCAGGTGTAGATTACTGCACAAAGTGAGAATTTGATTTTCCTTGGTCAGGATATGTACAGTCAGTCCATCTTGGATTTACAAGGCTGACAATTAATACTGAACAAACAAGAACTCAAATTATGAATTATGAAAGAGCTGCAGCATCTGAAACCGACCACAATGAACATTTGACAAATAAACAGAACCACAGTGCTTCAGTTTCAGCTTCACAGTTTGTCATGTCTTTTAAGTATTGGGATTGTCTCTCAACTCACCATGTATTTTTTATTAGTACATTTTTGTATTATTATTTTTATCAATTTCTAGAAATTTCAGGCAACCCCATTTGAATTCCAGGCGACCCCACGTGGGGTCCCGACCCCAAGGTTGATAAACACTGTGCTATGGGTTAGTGAGGACCAGTGATATTATGCAAAAGCTCAGAACATTCACTCTACTGCCACGTTTCCACTATATGATATCGGCTCGACTCGACTCGGCCTTTTTGCATTTCCATTACGAAAAAGGGCCTGGAATTTGGTACCCAGTACTAGTTTTTTTGTATCACCTCCGCCAAGGTTCCAGGACTGGGGAACAGATACTAACGTGACGTTTTAGTATGAAGTTAGCAATGAACGATTTTATTAGCAACTCTCTGTGCAGACAACACGGAAGTAACGTGTTGCATCGCTATGACGTCCAGGTACTGTAAAGTCGGTAGTATCCTGTAATGGAAACGGTCTCAAGGAATAGTACCTGGTACCCAAGTCAAGTTGAGATGAGCCGAGTCAAGCTGGTTCCATGAAGTAGAAACACAGCATTCCAGTGGATCGCCACCTGTTTTGCAGCCAGCATAGGTCAAGGTGTTTGCAATCTGCAACTTCACCACTAGATGTCACTACATCCTACTATATAATGCACATTCTGTGTCCAGCCGTCCAATCGATGTTGCAGCACAGGAGGGCGTTTATACGGATTTTCCTCAGCCTTTACAGACCCGATCGCCGCCAAACTCGCCAAATGAATAGAAACCTTACCTGACTATCTACTAGGCACAATTTTATACCTGTATTCAAATGCTGTGAGGTATGCTGGCCGATTTTTATCATGCTATTGTACAATGGCACCACGGGTACAGTGCCGCTAGTATTATAAATTGGATCTTCTCAGCGTATTTTTTGGTGAAATGGAAGTTTAATGGAAGTTCTCAAAATGTTGAGATGTATGATTCCAGTGAATTTCCATATGAAACATGTACATAGAGACTGTTTTTGCAGGGGGTGGTTGAATCACAGCCAGACAAGTGTAACATGCATAACTTTATAAGATCAGAGAAAAGTTCACCTTCAATCAGTTCATCCTCGATCCAGAAGACCCCCCCCAAAGGTGAGACTGAGACAAACCATTCACAGGACAGTTGGACAGATGGACACCGTGGACGTAGACTACTGTACTTCTTACCCTGGTTATCACTGGTGCTGTAATCGCCATCCACTTCAGCTTTTATTTACACACTCAATAAACGATGAAATGGGGAACACTTTCATTATTCATACTGTGTGTTTACTACCCAAGGCAGCAGGTAATGAATCAGTGTGCAAAGTGTTCAGCTCTCTGCATCTGCGTGATGCTGCGTGACCCTTGCAGGACGAGCACAGATGTAAGAAACTGGGGTTCATACAAGGTAGCAAGGAAACATGATGACATGATGAAAAGTATTGCAGCTTCCCACTGAATCCTGTATAAACTAGCCATGAATAATGACTATTCTTTAGCCTTCTTCAGATGGTTTAATTATGGGTTATGGGAGAAGGGGCACAGCTTGCTTCTACTGCTGAACCCAGCGCAAGAGTCAGCTATTTAATCATTACAGTATCGTTTCTCCTCCAAAGTATTCTCACTGTGTCACTGCTGAAGTTAAATGTGCAGCAGGAGAGGGTCACTTCAACAGTTTAGTAACAAGGAAAAAAACATCCAATCCTTCAAAAAACCATGACGACTGAAACCCAGCATGGAGACTGTCTTTGCATGCTGAGTGGTGAAGGCACAAGCCTGAGGCGGTCACCATTATTCTTTAAAGTTTAGAGATCTAAATGACAGAGTAGCTAATCAGATTAATTAACTATTAAATGAACCATAAATATTCATCAACTCCATGAGGTGACTTTTAATCCATGAGCATGAACACAACCGTTTTAGTGTATTGTTAGGAACCACTGTGCATGCATTCAGGAGGAAAAGGAGGAGTTGTCTGTAACCCTTTCATGCATGAATTATGACAACCTTAGTCAAGATTTTTTTCTTTCTTCTTGTTTTTATTCCTCCTTAGGCATGAAAAAAAATTGCGATTGAGTTTTTGTTTTTCATGGAGTTACAAAAATGTTCATGCATTTAATTTTTGAAGGAAAGAAATGTGTTTAAAACCCAAAAGGTGAGATGAAAACAATGAAATAAAACCTTTTAATCCTGCTGATCTGATGTTTTCTCACATTTTAACATATTCTAATGCTAGTTATTACTCACTTCATGGAGATAATATGCAAAAAAAAAACAAAAAACTTTTTGTCTTACAAGTAACAATTGATTTCCACTAAAACATGTTACTGCAGATCAGGTTTATCAAGAACAGCAAAGTTACAGTAATGGTGTGAATGTCAGTGTGGTGCATACGCGTCCATTGTGTTAGCTGATATGGAACTAAAACAACTAAACCCATGAATATACAAGAGAACTAGCGGTAGAATAACTGTCCACTGTAGTGACCACTATGCATGAAAGGGTTAAACACATACTATGAAATTTCTGCCACTAGGGGTCTCCCAATCGAAACAATTGTAAAAGAAAAAGCAGTCTGGCATTATGAACACCAGGGTTCTACTCAGATAGAAATAAGATTTAAAGGCAAGGTATATTTTCATTATATTTAGTGGTATGTGATATGGGTAAAACTTAACCCATAAAGACCCAGTGCTACTTTTATGGCAATTTCAAAGTATTTTTTATTTCTCTATTTTTAACTTTTCTTAAAGGGGTCATATTTTGCTAAACCCACTTTTATTAGTCTTTGGTTCATTTATTTGTGTGTTTAGGGACCTTAACAGTTCATAAAGTTTGAATTTCAACCCTCCAGGTGCTGCAAAGCTATCTTTATATTCATTTTGGCAAAAATCGAGTGGATTTCTACAACCTGTTTTAATTCCTTCTTAATTTGCTACGTCTATAACTAGTTACGTCACGACATTTGCACATATAAGGTCAAGACTCCCGCCGAACATTTCTCCGAGTACGACATAAATGTTTGTCAGCAGCACCGGTTGTAGTCCATACTGAAAATACATCCAGACTTTGAGCCGATTACCTAAAATGTTCAGTTGTTGGTTGAATAGGACAGAGCAGCATAGCCAACAACCTGGAGGGGGCGGGGCCCGAAGTGACTCATTTGCATTTAAAGGGCCAGCACTCAAAATGACCTTTCTGGTGTCATTACTCAGAAATAGGGTTGAAGATGGACCTGTGGAGTTGAATTAATGAAGAATTCAGACCCAAGCAGAGCATTTACAGTTTATGTAGACCACAGGAAAATGTTTGAAAATGCTTAATTCATTTTAAAAAAGCAAAATATCACTCCTTTAAGGGATTTAACACCATTTTCTCTAATATTGTTCTGTGTGTTTTGCATTTTTTAGTGAAATCAGGTATTTTCCTGTATTTAATTTAGTGATCATGTATATGTTCATTAAAGCTCAAATTAGAGTTCAGGGTTTGTGTATCAGAAATGAAGAAAGCTGAAGAAAAAATGACTTTTTTTAGTAAAATATATCATTAACTGAACATTAACCAAGTATATCCATCCTGTCATTGATCCAACTCCATGGGTTTTACTGGTGAATCAATGTAGTAAAAGATGACAGTGTTTCTATGGTAACTACAGAGCCTCTGAACGTCCAAATGGCTCATATCTGATGACCACAAAAAGATGACAAACTGTATTTTACATCAATTATTTACATGTATTGATAAGATTAGTGGATCAACAGATATTAACCAGTTTAGATCAGTAGATGCTTTTGGATGTCAGTGGATTTTTGGGTCTTTATGGGTTAAAGCTTGATTTTTTCCAATGTAATAGGCAACTTATAATTTGTCTTCTTCTCAATCACTCTAAATGGACACTCCAGCCTCTGTCGAGAGTCTGGTTTCGACCAGCTCTATATTTAAAGTGTCATGAGGTAACTTTTGTTATGATTTGGCGCTATATAAATAAAATGTGATTTGATGAAAGTTTCCGGTTAGGCTCAATTTCCAATTTCAAGTGTTTTCTGATTACATGAAGTGAAAAAGTTTGATTCAAAAATACTCTTTCTTTCCTAAAATGACATGCCATGTATGACTGAAAAAACACATTTATACTTCATATATTACATGTAACATCACCAGAGGCTTTCAGGGTGACTTTCTCAAATTTGCTTCATACTATCATCAAATAATGTTATCAGTATTATATTAGATATCGATTAGTTATTTGTTATACATAAGCACCATACAACATTTGATTCATCATTTTTTGCGGTGTTTTGAAATGCTGTGGTGCTGAATTTACTGTAAAAACAAGTGGCAGAGAAAAAGATGCTGAGATCAGGAAGTCTTTGCTTTGGTACTCTTCATGATGGATGCATCAAATTATCAAGAGTTTGTCTCTTCAGCCACACATGTTTATTATGGTACCAATAAAATGATTGCAGTTAATCAATTGTTAATTAACTGAAGACTATTGATGCCTCATTCCCATCAGCTGGCAAGCTGTGTAAACTTCCATCTGATGGTGAAAAGCAAATCAATAAACTGTTTGAACGCTAAAATCATTCTCTAAAACAGTGATGCTCAACTGGTGGGCTGCAACCCAAAAGTGGGTCGCAAACCAGGGTTCAGTGGGTCGCGGGCCTTTGTCTGGGCAAAAATTAACTCTTTCCCCGCCATTGACGAGATATTCCGTCAATTGCTTCCCAACGCTTCCCCGCCAATGACGAGATTTTCCGTCAATCCGTGTTTTCACTGTTATACTGTAGTTGGAGGTGTTGTGGATCATGTGAATTACTTTCCTTAGTCCAAAAACAAACAATTAAGCAGCTTTTTCGGAAAAATGACGGGCCGGGTTTAACGTTTTTGCACTGGAGTCTCCGTATCCCATGGCAACGCATCCAGCGGCAGTCACTGAATGAGGAAATGAAGACTGCAGGAACCGCGCGCAGTTTCAAAAGCCTTAAAGATGATTATGGAGACAGAGTCTGACAATTCAATATATGATGGAGCTACAGAAGAACCATTTAGAGACAGGAACGGAGAAACAGAAGGTCAGGGAGACGGACACGGAACACGGGAAACACGGAGCGGCTCAGGTCCGACACGGAGGTGCGGGTGGGGGGGGGCGGGGGCACAGAGCGACACGGAGAAAATGACAGACAGGAGGAAGAGAAAAGAGACATTTCTAGTGGACATTCAAGGAGAAGACAGACATACAGACATGGGACAAGACAAAGGAAAGCTAGTCTGCATCTGTTAGAGTGAGTTCAGATCCAGACTGAGGACACAGAACATATTCAGCTGTAGAATGTCAGCAGGACACAGGGAAGACACTGTTGGATTTGGCTTTTGTATGAAATAAATAAATACATATATTCATACAGAGATAAATAACTAGATGTCCATATAATTATTTACAGATCAAACACAGCAGCTGGTCCAACAGGAGGACCTGGTGCAGCCAAAGGCCAGAAATCTACAGTATTTAGTGCATTTGTTTCTTTTTTTCTTGAAAATGAGGAATATTGAGGTGTTTATATCCAAAAGCTAAACTACTATGTGTTAGACTTATAACTGATGTATGTAAATGTGCAAAGTTTAGAAGGAACCTGGTGCTTTACAAGATGTTCGGTCTAAAGTTTGGTGTGGATTCCCCTAACATTTTGTGGAATGATGGGATATCTTAGAGCTGTTTGTTACTATTATTGCTGTTATTATTATTTTATTTTGTGATTTTGAAGACAGTGTTACTGTTGGTGAATAAGAAAGAGTCAAAAATGTAAATAGGAAATCAGTTTTCTCTTGAAAATCAATATCTTTGAAAAAAATGGCAATTTTCTCAGCTTTTGCTCAAAATTCAGTTTTTTCCTGAAAATGACCAATATTCAAATGTTTATATCTCACGAACGAATAAAGATAGAATAAAATAGTTTTTTGTGTTTAAAAGTTGAAGTTCTGTTCTTTCTTTTGATGTATTCAGTGTTCACATACTCCTAACACAACATTTTCAGTGAGCCTCCAAAGATTAGTGAAAATGACCAAAACGGCTGGCGCTGGCTACCAACTCACTGGAAAATGCTCTGGCGGGGAAAGAGTTAAAAAGGAGTGATATTTGGCAGTTTTTTAATGGAATTCTTCATTTTAAAACATTTCCCTGTGGTCTACATAAACTGTAAATGCTCTGCTTGGGTCTGAATTCTTCATTAATTCAACTCCACAGGTCCATCTTCAACCCTATATCTGAGTAATGACACCAGAAAGGTGGTTTGAGCACTGGCCCTTTAAATGCAAATGAGCCACTTCAGGCCCCGCCCCCTCCAGGTTGTTGACTGTGCTTCTCTGTCCCTCTCAACCAACAACTGAAAATTTTAGGTAATCAGCTCGAAGTTTGGACATATTTTGGACTACAACCGCTGCTGCGGATAAACAATTATGTCGTACTCGGAGAAATGTTAAAGTGAAGTCTGGACCTTATGTATGCAAATGTCATGACATAACTGGTTATAAAACTCACGCTACATGTGGAACCTGCACATTTAAACACAAATAAATCATGAATGATTTACAACAGCGGCCATTTTTGTGAAACACTCTGCCTTGTATATTGACTTCAGTTCCCAAAATGTACCTGAGAGAGAATAAAAAGACTTAAAAAAAGCAAAAAAAATAGTAGTGTTTAATTTTCACGTCCTTTTAACCATGTCAACACATGTCAAATACAAATGTGTTATATCTGAAAAATAGTTTCTTTTATCTTAGTAAATATTAAATTAGACCCAAAGTGCTTCCGAACTTGTTTCATAACATTAGTCTATATCTTGTTTGAATTTTTAGCCCCATGTCCTGTTTTTAGGGACCAGTTTCACAGAAGCACATATACAGGATTTTTTTTTTTTTTTATAACTTTTATGTGGCGATGCGTATTACAGATTGTTTTATTTTTGTGACGGTGCATAGTGGTTTGTGTTTGAGAAAATTAAAGTGTCCAAAGTACACTCAGTGTCATTTTTCTGGCTATGTGGCTGGTATGAACAGAAGGTAAGTACAGTGAAGGCCATATGCTGCTGGTTATTAAAATAGGTCATGCAAGTAGGCACAAACACATATACAGCACTGAAAGTGTATTACTCCCATCACTTATACAACATCACATCATTTTAAATTGATTTCCTGGAGATTTAACCCAACCTACCTGTAACTAGGGGTGGGGGAAAATCGATACAGCATAGTATCGTAATATTTGACATGGCGATATTGTATCGATACACAGACCCCAAGTATCGATCTTTTAATAGGCTCTGAAATTGCAAATATGTAATGAGCTTTTTATGCACTAGACAACTAAAATATGCTATCTTTTAAATCCACTAGATAGTGCTGTTGATTTGTCTATAGTGAGGTCAGCAGAGATGAATGTCAAGGTACGGGAGAAAGTGGGTAAAATAAAGATGGAGTCACCGCAGAATGAGATCAGGAATGCGCCGTCCACATTTAAATCAAACGTATGGTCTTATTTCGGATTTTTTAACAAGAAAGGGATAAAGGAAATGGATGTGACCCACACAGTTTGCAAGCAGTGTCGAATTAAAGTAAAATATTTCACCTCACATGCCGTCATCCATAAACATCCGCAGGCAGCTCAAGCCGAGAACGACAAAGCTAATGCCAAATCAGCTAAACCGAAAAAAACAACCAACGCTACACACATTTAGCTTGACAAAGCTACCTCCCAATTTAGAAGGGGCTCGGAAAATAACACAATCCATCACATAGTTCGTATGCAAAGGCCTGCGCTCATACAGTGTTGTGGACAACGAAGACTTTCGGTTCACGCTCAAGACACTGGATCCCAGGTATGTGATGCTGTTGCAGCGTAAGTTGAAAAGGCTGAGCTTTATGCTGTTAAATAAAACAGGTGTTGACAGAGTTTTCCTTTATGGACATAATTTGTAGCTGTAAAAATTGTAACACATATTTTTGGCAATATTCATCATACTGTAATCAATCCATCAGTCATTAAATATGAAATCAGCAGATTTTAAGAAAATTTCTTACCTGACCCTCTCAGATTTTTCTGAATTTTTACATACTTATAGAACATTATATATGATGGGAAAATCCAAAATTTCAAGGCTTAATTGTAAATAGTTCCCAAGTTATGACCATTTGGGATTTATAGAAGCAAGTTGTGCTTGGTGTCAAAATTTAGGGCAATTCCTGTACTTTCACATGGTGTCTTTTATTTTGTGATACTACCTATCCCACATGCCGATATTGACCTTTGAATCCGAAGGTCGGACAGATATTTTTGGTTTTAAGCTGGTCATATATCATACATAACATTCATTCATTTTACACAGATCCATTCCCAAAGTAGCCAAGATATAGCACCTAAAATTTCTAATGAATATGATGATTAGTTTTTGTGTAATGAGTGGCCAAAAGTAGCATTTTAGAAGTTTGTGATGGATAAAATCTCAACTTTGTCATTCTCTGTAACATGCAATTATAAATTTTAAGTAAATATTTTCACATTTCTTAGGACTATAGATTCCTGTGAAATTATTCTGAAAATTTCAGATCTCTAGTTCTTGTTGTTCAGAAGTTATAGAAGCCTGAAAATAGCTGAAAATTTCAAGTCTTAATTTTGATCGCAATTTTAGGGTACCCCCTACCTACTTCAAATGGTCATAACTTTGGAACTATTTACAATTGAGCCTTGAAATTTTGAATTTTTCCATGATATATAATGTACTAGAAGTATGTAAAATTTAGACAAATCTGAGAGGGTCAGGTGGGGACCACTTGTTGAAATATATGGAATGACCCACATTTCAAAAATCACAATAAATTTGCATCGCTTCCCATGTATTGTGATAATATCATATCGTGGGGTCTCTGCTGATTCCTACCCCTTAAGGTTATTACTGTTAACGAAAACCAACGAAATGACAAAAACTAGAATTGAAAAAAATATTTTCGGTAACTGAAATAAATAAAAACTACAATTAAAAGAAAAAAACTGTATTGTGAGCTTATGAAACGAACTAAAACCTATAAAAATAATGGATAAAATTCCCTTCGTTTTCATCTTTGTCAATGCCAGATTGATACGAAGTTGATTAATTTTGCTCGAGCACTTTTAGCTAGCGGCACTTCACGGTCCGTCACTTCTCGTCACTTGTTTAGAGTCATCTTCTGGTCCCCACTCTACCTGGAAACCCGGAGACTAAAGTTGGGAGTAAGCCCAGAGTCCTGTACGGGATTTATTTGAATATGACGGCGAGGAAGATAAAAGATATGAAAAAACTAAAACTAAGCATTTGACAAAAACAAAAACTACTAAAAACTAGCACACCTGCTCTAAAAACTAATTAAAATTAACTGAATCAGAGAAAAAACAAGTCAAAACGAAATAAAACTAAACTATAATGAAACATCCAAAACTATTATAACCTTACTACCCCTACCTGTAACCCAAGTCTTTACCCTCATATAAACACATTATATTGAGTTCCATTTATTTCCTTATCCTAAACACAGTGTGCTGTCCGTTGCCTTACACCCCAGTTTTACTCTGACCTTACAATTAATTAACACTTACATTTAATGATTTATGTTTCAGGCACATGCAGCATGCCCACATATGGGAGCCAAGTTCCTATAAGTGAATAAGTAAACAAGATTTACACCCCTGTAGTGTAATAAATACACACACACACACACACACACACACGTACTACAATCTGTTTAGCGCACATTGGATAATTTGTGTGTGTGTGTACTATTTGTGTCCTCACACTCGCCTGGTTTTTGTACTGCTGCTTAATGCTTCCATCGCCACTACCGGGGCCCTGCCCTGGCACTGTGATGAAAATGCATGCTTCATCAACTTTGTCACAAAGTCTATGCATTCTATCGTACAGCAAGACAGGCAGAGCGGCTCCAGAATACCAATGAACAGGCAGCACAGTGTCCCTGTCAGCCCCGAAAAACATCCTGGAGCAGTACACTGGCAAAAACAATCCTCCGTTAAACTTACATCACCTTTCAGCGCACCGAATAATCTCCTTCCAAGTAAATAATTTGCTGAGGACCCTGTCATATCAAGTTGGGCTCAGAGTACACTAAAGGATTGTGGTCTGTTCGCTGAGATTAAAGCACAACCAAAGCTTCACATCCTATTAAGCCAGATTATAAGAAAAGCAAAAACCCAGGAAATTGCGTCACCTGACAGGTTCTGCAGCTTCAGTTTATTACCAACATTAAATCCTATTGCACCGTGAACTGGCTTGCTTTCTGAGGAATTTTCTCGTTTGAGCAGGCGGAAGAGGAGCGATTATGTCCCTAATAGACATGAGTGAGATTTGTCAGCATTTAAAGCTAAACATTGAAGTTAAAGTGATGAATACACAACAGGATAAACAGTTACACAAATGTAAACATCTTTAGAAAACAGGAACGAAAACCATAAAGGTCTAAACTCCAGACATCAGCTCGCGTACAGTACCGTGACATAGACTGGGCCAGAAAAAGAATATACTGTTTCTGATCCGATGGACCGGAAACACCAAGTCGACCTCAAAGATCAAAAGCATCTGAACTGATTAAATTAACACGCTGTCTCTGCTGACTGCATCAAAGGTCTGACTAACCAGCAGGATTTGTCTCAGGATCTTAATTTAAGTCAGAATCAAAAACATCGCTGTAAAAATCCCGAGAATCAGGATCAGGATAAACTTTATCGTCCCATACAGGAAATTTGTTTTGGACAACAGTGCTACACATTACTGCATTCACATTCGGACATATACAATCACAAAATTATTCAGTCACAAAATTTTAAAGGTGGGGTATGACATCTTAGAAAAAGGGTTCGAACCAAGGTTATCGTTAACGAAAACTAACAAAATGACAAAAAACTAGAATTGTAAAAACATTTTCGCTAACTGAAATAAATAAAAGCTATAATTGAAAGAAAAAACGATAACTAACTGAAACTGTATTGTGTGCTTACAAAACTAAAACAGATAAAAACTATGGATAAAATTCCCTTCGTTTTTGTCTTTGTCAATGTCGGATTGATATAAACTCGATTTATTTCCCTCAAGCAATTTTACGATATTTAGTGGTCCGTCACTTCTTGTCACTTGTCATTTAGAGTCATCTTTTCGTCCCCACTCTACCTGGAAACATGGAGACTAAAGTTGGGAGAAGGCAGCAGAGTCCTGTCTGGGATTTATTTCAATACGACAGTGAAGAAGATAAAAGATATAAAGAAACTAAAACTAAGCATTTCAAAAATAACGAAAACTAATAAAAACTAGCAAACCTGCTCTAAAAGCTAATTAAAACTAACTGAATTAGAGAAAAAAAAGTCAAAACAAAGTAAAACTAAACTAAAATGAAAAATCCAAAACTATTATAACCTTGGTTCGAGCAGCTACATTTTGAAAATACTCAATTGAAAAGTCCAAACCCCTTTCTTCAGACATCCCCACGAAGCCACGCCCCCAGAGTACTGGCACCTGCAACGCTTGTTCTCGAGGGTTCACTAGCGCTGCACAGCAACAATTTGCCCGGCTCCGACCCCGATCCATGCATACCTCATTCAGTCTCCTCCAACACCCCTACTCTTACAAAACAGCCCCAGTTCATACATATCTGACTAACGTTACATTTACAACTGATTTATGTTAGTGACAAAACAGTTTGCGGGTGAACTTTCCATCCTAATATACACTGTAAACCCGGACTTCGTATTTACTAAAATGCTTTAATTACAATGTACTTAAATGATTTCAGTTTTATTACATTACTATAAAATGTTAAGTATATTCTACTAATTTGTAGACATAGTCGGAAGTACGAAACAGTTGAAGCTGAATGGATTTAAATCACTAAGTTTTAGTCATGACCACACCTTTTTAGCTCCGCATTGCATTGTGGGTATTGTTCATGTTGTTGTAAATGTGTTCTTTTTCTGTGCAGAGGTTCAGCGGGGTTGTGGTGTTAGTGTTAATTTGGACTTAATGTGTGTATGGCAGTGTTTATTGGCCTTTTTGTGTTTGTTTTTGTATTTTTGTAGAGATGCACCATGAGTCAGAGCCAGAGGAAGAACAATGGCTTTACTGTTCATCTTTGATTGTTCTAGTTATATATAAATCTTTACGCATTGCCAAATTAAAAGCATTTCCTGTACTAGCAAATGACATAGAACTAACTTCCATCTACGCTACAATATATTAAGTTGAATAATTATACAAGGTAATTTATATAGCAAAGATTTTAAATATAAATCAACTTGGAGTTGAGTAGTAATGGGACTTTTGAAGTTTTGAAGTTCTTTGAAGGGAGTCGTTCAATCAGGAGCCGTTCACTGAAAAGAGCCGTTCAACAGACTGGCTCTTTTATGTTTTTTGCATTATTTTGAAACACCAGTGTTTTAATGACTAAATTGGCTACATGTGATGATTGGCATTACATTTTTAAGGTGTTTAATTGGCGCGGCAATAAATATTATCTTACCGTAAAAAAGAATAGTTAGTTCAAATGTGTGGGCTAAATACATGACGTGAGTTTTCAAATGGCGGTGCAAATTATTCGTTGACCCAGACTTGAAAGATATATTTTTTTTGCAAATATTGCAAGTAGCATGCCCATCTTTTCTTTCTGAAAAGTGCATCCGAATATTAGTCCTTTTTCTTTGGCTCATTACTCACAGGTGGTCACTCACTCACTCTCAAACTTTTCTCCGGTTTCGACCAGTCTTCCAGCTCTGTCTCCTCCAGAATGCTCACCTCACGCTTCAAACTGTTGTTTTTTTGCTAACTTCTTGCCACGAGACACGCGAGTTGCACAAGCACTCTTTTTTTTTTCTGCTCGAACATTCTCATCCTGCCCAATGCCTCCCCAGTGACGCTGAATTGACAGGCAATCGGACACTCCCTCCTTAAAAAATAAAAATAAAAAATTAACGGCTCTTTACAAAGACTCGGTTCCCATCGTTCATTTCAAAGAGACGTTCAAAAGATTCGATTCGTTCGTGAACGTCACATCACTAGAATTGAGTCCAATGAACTGATGATATTAAGTCTAATGATTATACAAAGCAATTGACAAAGCAACAAATTTTAAGTTAACCCTTTCATGCATGAATTATGAGAACCTTAATCAAGATTTTTTACCTGAGTGTTTTCATTTCTCTTTAAACATGAAAAAAACCAAAAAAACAATTTAATTGAAAAATGTCTTATAAAAAATAAATAAATAGATAAAATAAATAAAAATAAAAATTAAAAAAAAACATTAAAAAATTTAAAAAAGTAACACAGTAAAATATAATAATAATAATAATAATCATCATCATCATCATCATCATCAGCTGGACACCATGCGTTTAATTTTTGAAGCAAAGAAACATGTATTTACTGATAAATTGTGTGAAAACTATGGAGGGGGCCTTGTGATTCTGGGGGTTTATGCTCAGGGGAGATCTACACAAGGTTACCAATTCATGTCAGAAAAGACATGTAGTGTCTTAAAACTTTAATAAAGATATGTGTAAAACAAACAAACAAACAAAAAACACAAAAAACAACAAAATCCATGAATATACAAGAGAACAGCTGTAGAATAGCTGTTCACTGTAGTGACCAGTATCCATGAAAGGGTTAAATTAATTTGGCATTTAGTATGTTGAACTTAAAATAGCAGTTCCATTCAACTCAAGCATTTAAGTTTAATACACTCAAGTTTTCATAACTCATTACTTAAATTTTTTAAGGCAACCGGTTTCCTCAATTTTTTTTTTTTTAAGTAAAGACAGCTTATGCGGTCATACAGTGTAGGTTTCGTTTCCTGTACAATTGCTCCAAGTCTCTGAGAACGCACGATTCATGCACGAAGAGGGGTACGCGCAGAGGGGGGAGGGACAAATGGCAGTTGAGTTTGATAGACATATCACCGTTCAGTCATTTTGATCGTGCGCTCAAAATGATCGGATGGTGTTTTTTCAGTCCTGTCCATTCCAAAGGTGACTACATTTTTTTTTTAACCCATAAGGACCCAGTGTGACTTTTATGGCAGTTCACAAAGGATTTTTTTCTCTCTATTCAACCTTTCCTGAGTGATTTATCACCAATTTATCACCATTAATATAATATTATTCTCGAAATTTAACATTTTTTCCAGTGAAAATCATCTATTTTCCTATGTTTAATTGACTGATCATGAAGATGTTCATAAAAGCTCAGAGTAAAATCAAAGGTTATTGTATCACAATAGGAAAAACTGAAGAAAAGGTGACTTTTTTAGTAAAATACAGCATTAACTGGACATTAACCAAGTGTCTCCACCCACTGTCATTGATCAAACTCCACTGGTTTTACTGGTGAATCAGTGTTGTAGAAGATGACAGTGTTCCTCTGAACGTCCAAATGCGTCATATCTGATGACCATGAAAAGATGACAAACTGTATTTTACACCAATTATTTACATGCATTGATAATATTATAGGATCACCATTAGATCCATGGATGCCTTTGGTCAGTGGTGGATGCTTGGGTCTTTATGGGTTAATTTTTGTGTTAGAGCATTTAATTAATTGGTTGTAAACAGGGTGTGAAGGAGATTTTAAGCAATATAGTAAAAAATGCTCCAGGAAAGCATCTCGCACCCCACCTTTAAAGTCAGCATAATCCCAGTTAGGTATTACACCCAGTTCATATATTGCACCCTTCCCTCCGAGATCCAGTAAATAGAATAAATATAAGTGATACAAGTTAGTTTAAGACGGGTGGGAGTATTTTCATTCCTCAAGTGTAAAAATTTAGAAAACACTGAAACACATAATTAGTAATAGCATGGGTAGTTTTAAGATAAGATGATAGTAGGTAGATAGAAGATAATAGTGCCACTGAAAAGTCTTTAAAAGATTGAGTGTGTAATCATTAGTGGCAGTGAATACACCTCACCTCATACTCCCTACTCCCCTATGGTGGCCGCTAATGATCATTACAATCAGTTTTTGATTAGCCCATTTTTCTTTTTTTTTTTTTTTTTTTGGTTAAGAGGACAGTAACTCTGGTCCACACGCAAACATAGGTGATGGTAAACACCTCTTCTGTTAACCCATAAGGCAAGGCAAGTTTATTTGTATAGCACATTTCAGCAACAAGGCAATTCAAGGTGCTTCACACAGGACACTGAAATACACTGACAAGGGAAAAAGAAACACATTTAAAACATGATAAAAGAAACATGTAAAAGGTGATTAAAAACAGCAAGTAAGAAAACAACACATAAAATCCAAAAATATAAAAACACACACATATTAAAGTAAGAGTTGCAGTGCAGAGTTTTGAAGGAGAATATAAAATTTAAAAAGTCAAAAGCCTTTTAGTCAAAGGCAGCAGTGAACAGGTGAGTCTTTAACCTGGACTTAAAAGAACTCAGACTCTCAGCAGACCTGATATTTTCTGGTAGTTTGTTCCAGATATACGGAGCATAGAAACTGAACGCTGATTCTCCATGTTTAGTTCTGACTTTTGGAACACAGAGCAGACCTAAGGACCCAGTGTTATTTTTGTGGCAGCTCCCAAATTAATTTTTCTCTTTATTTAACTTTCATTAAGTGACTTATCATCATTTATTGTAATATTCATTCTTTCATCTTCTGAACCTGCTTTATCCTCACTAGGGTTGTGGGGGGGTGCTGGAGCCTATCCCAACTTTCCTCTGGAGGAGTTGCCTATTATAATATTATTTTCTGTATTTTGTTTTTTCAGTGACAATCAGGTATTTTTCCACATTTAATTCACTAATTATATTGGTGTTCATAAAAGCTAAGAGTAAAGTTGGGGAACATTGTATCAAAAACAGAGAAAACTGAAGAAAAAGTGAATTTTCAGTCAAATCTCTTATTAACTGAACATAAACCCAGTGTGTTCATCCACTGTCATTGATCCAACTCCATGGGTTTTACTTGTGGATCAACATTGTAGAAGATGACGTCGTTTCCACATTCAAAACTTTTATATCACTGCACATATGTAACAGTTTTAATCTGGACTGTCTGTAGCATCTTATTCTTGCATTTATGTTTTTAACCCATAAAGACCCAGTGTTACTTTTGTGGCAGTTTCCAAATGATTTTTTTTTTTTTTTCTCTCTATTTAACCTTTCATAACTGATTTATCAAGTTTTATTACAATATAATCCTCAGCATTTTGCATTTTTCACTGTAAATCATGTATTTTCATGAAAACTCAGTAAATTCAAAGGTTATTACATCAAAACTTTGTATGAAAAACTGAGGAAAAAATGATTTTTTCTGCAAATCTCTTATTAACTGAACATAAACCCAGTGTGTCCATCCACTGTCATTGATCCAACTCCATGGGTTTTACTGGTGAATTAATGTTGTAGAAGATGATGGTGTTTCCACATTCAAAACTTTTAAATCACGGCACATATGCAACAGCTTTAATCTGGACTGTCTGTAGCATCTTATTCTTGCATTTGTGTTTTTAACCCATAAAGACCCAGTGTTACTTTTGTGGCAGTTCCCAAATGATTTTTTTTCTCTGTATTTAACCTTTCATAACTGATTTATCGAGTTTTATTACAATATAATCCTCAGCATTTTGCATTTTTCACTGTAAACCATGTATTTTCTTATATTTAATTTGAATGTTCGTGAAAACTCAGTAAATTCAAAGGTTATTACATCAAAACTTTGTATGAAAAATTGAAGAAAAAAATGACTTTTTCAGCAAATCTATCCTTAACTGAACATAAACCCAGTGGGTCCATCCACTGTCATTGATCCAATTCCATGGGTTTTACTGGTGAATATATGTTGTAGAAGATGATGGTGTTTCCATGATAACTATGGAGCCTCTGAACATCCAAATAGGTCATATCTGATGAACATGAAAAGATGACAAATTGTATTTTACACAAATTATTTACATGTACTGATAGGATTAGTGGATCAACAGGTATTAAACAGTTTAGATCAGTAGATGGTTTTTGCCACTGGTTTAAGTTTGGGTCTTTATGGGTTAAAATTAAAAAGTTTAAGCATAAAATACAATTAAGTTTAAAAAAAAAAAGTTTTCTATTTCATGAATACATATTAGTAAAAAAAAACCTTCAAAGTTAATTCTTTCTTTTTTTATTTACACAAGGGAGAGATGTATGATAATTTATTCAGAATGTTATTTTAAGACAAACAGACTGGATTTTTCTGCCTCAGTATTTAAATGTATGAGCTGCAGCCTTTGTATGCATGTGGTGCATTCTGGTTGCATTGTTGGAGTGTTTCGTTTCAGTATGAATGATATATTTACTCATTATAAGGAAGGAATTGTTCAGTACGTTTGTTTGTACAGTATGTTAGCACAATTTATGTCTTTCATTGAGATTTAACTTACGCGGTATATTCATGAAGTATTTTGTCAGATGGCTACAGGACTGTATTTGTTTGTACTTGTTTACACATTCTGACTCTATCTTCTGCTTTCTCTTAGTTTCACAACTTTTCATGTGTCAATAAACCTGCCAACAACTGCACAATGTTCTTCAGAGTTTTTATCCTATTTTTACGTGTAGATCCCTATAAATCTTGCACACTTTAACCTCCTGAGACTCAGGAAATGACAGCAAAGTACAAGGTTTTTTTTTTGTTTTTTATTAAATAAGTGCCTATATTGGAAACATCATGATGCAACAGTTTTTTCAGATGCAGTTTTTAAATTTTTTATGGAATGTCTTTTGTGGTGGACAGTTTTCTTTTCTTTTTGTACAAAGTTGTGAAACAACAGCAAACCCATAGCTGGGTCTTTGAAGGTTAACACTATATTCAGTTTCTGCAATTAGTTCCTCCTAAATCTTATACACTGGACCTTTGAATAGGTACCTGGCAGATGCAAAGAGGCTTAAAGTAACTGTCATAACATTCCATACAGCAG
Organism: Sphaeramia orbicularis; assembly: GCF_902148855.1. Classification (NCBI taxonomy): domain Eukaryota; kingdom Metazoa; phylum Chordata; class Actinopteri; order Kurtiformes; family Apogonidae; genus Sphaeramia; species Sphaeramia orbicularis. Next base: position 51,019,494 of record NC_043977.1, on the reverse strand, counting down.
TTATGTGCAGGGAGGTTTAGGAATTGTAATCAATAAGAATTTAACAATTCCGATTCTATGATCTTTTTTTTTTTTCTTCTTCTTTTTCTTCTCTTTTTTTCTGGGCTCAGCTGGCTGACAGGCAGCTGTCTGTACCGATAAGGCAGCAGCCGACACCAACTGTACTCCCAGTCATCATTGCCCATTTTTCTAACACCTTTGCTTGTGTATCCTCTTTTATTTGGACATTTTACCAGGGAGTATCTCACACTACTTTTTTTTTTTTTTTTTTTTTTCCTCCTACTTGTCTTGTCCAGCGTTCTAACAGCAGAATGGTAGTCTGGTTCCTGTTGGTGCTGAACAAATTTGCTTTGCCAAGGGTAACTTCATAAAGTATATGAAGCGCCCTTTGATATTCTACTGTGTTTATTATGAGTTTTGTTGAACCACATTTCGATGCTGGACCTGACATGGGGGGTGGGGGTGGGGGGGTAGAAGAAGGGGAGAGAACAAGAGAGAGGAAGGTGGAGAAGACCCTCACAAGAAAGTATCAGCAATACAAACAGCAACAACCATTGAGACAATTATAATGGTGACAATAACTACAACCAGAACTGAGTAAACTGGGCAGAAGAGAGAGAGAGAAAAAAACAAAACAAAACAAACAAAACTACAAAAAAAAAAAAAAAAACGCAACAATGAGATACAGAAGACCTATGAAATGAAGAATATAAGAAAGCATGAACAAAATGTCGTATACCACATTCGTACAAATAATACCTATAACAAATAATACCAGAAACAATTCTGATTCTGTGATCAATTTTGTTTTCTGCCCACAAATGTGGACAGAAAACCCATAGCTGGGTCTTAGGAGGTTAACTTTGAAGATGGAGAGAGTGAAGATGAAAATGTACCCCTGAATTTCAAATTCCCTGTTTTTTTTTGTTTTGTTTTGTTTTGCTCAGGACACTTCTAAATTGACTGAAATAACCCACAAATATCTAAATTGCTAACATGATTAAGTCATTTTCTAATTGCGAAGGAAAGGTGCTTGAACCCTTCCTTTCTTCACGTAATTAAAAAAAAAAGAATCATCCACCCAGAGGATGTGGATCCTAACGTAGAAGTTACTGTTTCTTATTTATCTTATTTTATGTCATAACTTGCTGTTATGCTTCAACATTATATTTTAACACATAAAGACCCAGTGCTACTTTTGTGGCAGATTACAAATGATTATTCCTCTATATTTAAACTTTCTTAAGTGTTTTATCACCATTTATTGTAATATTATCCTTTTTATTTTCAGTTTTTTTAGTGTAAATCACTGATCATGTCGATGTTCATAAAAGCTCAAAGTAAATTCAAAGGTTATTTTATCAAAAACAGTGAAAACTGAAGGAAAAATTACTTGTTCAGTAAATATATATCATTAACTGAACATAAAAACAAGTGTCTCCATCCACTGGCACTGATCCAACTCCATGGGTTTTACTGGTGAATCAATGTTGTAGAAGATCACGGTGTTTCCACGGTAACTACAGAGCCTCTGAACGTCCAAATGGGTCATATCTGATGACCATGAAAAGACAATGAACTGTATTTTACACCAGTTATTTACATGTATTGATAGGGTTAGTGGATCAACAGGTAATAAACAGTTTAGATCAGTAGATGGTTTAGGCCACCAGTGACTGCTCGAGCCTTTATGGGTTAATTTTCCTTCAGTCACAGATGCTGCAGTGTTGTCTTAGTAACCCAACACAAAAAGGATGGAAACACCTGCGTACATGTGCGTTTTGTAGTCCAACCTCAGAATGCAGAGCTGAGTGATGTGGGAAAACTTTTATATCACGGCATATATGCAACAGCTTTAACCCTTTATCAGGCAAGTGACTATTTTCTGGTAATTTAAATTATATTGACAGGTGTCTGTACCAGCACTTATGTTGTTGGCATGTTCTAAAAGTGATGTTCTAATGTTGTAAAATGCATGTTCCTATCACCTTACATGTTTTTCTTGTATTTTTTTTTTTTTTTTTTTTTTTTAATATGCTTCTTGGATTTATTTTTGTTTTTTGGCCACTTACAGGTAAGGAACCATATATGGTAACTTAAAAAAAATTGGAACAATTTCACCTAAGTATTAAGGTCTTGTTATGTCCTCCAATAACACAGTAAGGTTGAAATTTACAATTTCAGATTATTTCTATGAGTGAACTATCAAGGGTTAATCTGGATTGTCTGTAGCATCTTATTCTTGTATTTGTGTTTTTAACCCATAAATACCTAGTGTTACTTTTGTGGCAGTTACTAAATGATTTTTTTTTCTCTCTACTTAACCTTTCATAACTGATTTATCCATTTTTATTACAATATAATCCTCTGCATTTTGCATTTGTCACTGTAAATCATGTATTTTCCTACATTTAATTTGGATTTTCATGAAAACTCAGTAAATTCAAAGGTTAAAAACTGAGGGAAAAAATGATTTTTTTGGCAAATATATCGTTAACTAACATAAACCAAGTGTGTCCATCCATGAGTTTTACTAGTGACTCAATGTTGAGAAGATGATGGTGTTTCCACGGTAACTACAGAGCCTCTGAATGTCCAAATGGATCATATCTGATGACCATGAAAAGATGACAAACTGCATTTTACACCAATTATTTACATGGATTAGTGGATCAACAGGTATTAAACAGTTTACATCAGTAGTTGATTTTGGTCACCAGTGGATGTTTGGGTTTTTATGAGTTAAGACTGAAAGACAAGAGCTGAAATATAGATAAATCTGTTTTAACAGATTTTTGTGAACTTCTAGCAGAAGCACATAATTAGTATGTCATCAGTGACATCACTCACAGAGAAGTACAAACAACAGATGCAGAACACGACATGAAATGGCTGAGAAAGGCCAACTCCACACTCATTTGTATTTCATCTCTCTTCTTCCCGGTTTACCGGTAAATCATCGTTGTAGATGATGGTTTTTCCACGGTAACTATGGAGCCTCTCAACGTCCAAATGGATCATATCTGATGACCATGAAAAGATGACAAACTGCATTTGACACCAATTATTTACATGTATTGATAGAATTAGTGGATCAACACGTATTAAGCAGTTTAGATCAGTAGATGGTTTTGGTTGCCGGTGGATTTTTGGGTCTTTATGGGTTAATGTTGTATTATGAAGTTCTAAATGTGGATTGTCTTCCCATCATGGTGTCTTTTCCATAGTAATTATCCATCTCACCTCCATGACTTTGTGATATTTACATCCAGATCCAGTAAAGCGTTTAGAAAAAGACATTGTGTAATTTCTTCACAAACTTCCCCCCCTTTACTCCTGTGTGCAAACAGAATGGATTCCAACCAATCAGTGAAGCTAAAGAATTTACCAGAGACACATTTTAAACAACAGAAAACTACCTTGAATACCACTTACAAAAGATGTCGCCCCTTAATACAGTGATTTTCAACCTTGGGGTTTGGACCCCACGTGGGGTCGCCTGGAATTCAAATGGGGTCGCCTGAAATTTCAATTATTTATAAAAATAAAAATAAAAACTTACAAATAAAAAAAATATATGGTGAGTTGAGAGAGACAATCACAATCCATAACAGACATGACAAACTGTGAGTCTGAAACTGAAGCACTGTGGTTCTGTTTATCTGTCAAATGTTCACCGTGGTCAGTTTCAGATGCTGCAGCTCTTTCATAATTCATAGTTTGAGTTCTTGTTTGTTCAGTATTAATTGTCAGCCTTGTAAATCCAAGCTGGACTGACTGTACATATCCTGACCAAGGAAAATCAAATTCTGACCTTGTGCAGTAATCTACACCTGGCTCTTCTCCCTCCGTCCATAATAATATACATTATATAGACTAAATGTCATCTAAAATTAACGTTTATTTGCAACTTAGTATAGCAAACTATTACAAGATCAGAGACAAATTGATTTTAGCCAAAAAAAATGTCTCCGTTTTGAATGATTTGTGATGTTAAAATGGGGTCATGAACCAAAAAAGGTTGGAACCACTGCCATAGTAGATGTATTTACTTTAACTCTGGATGCCACCCACTGTAATACAGAATAAAGAAGAAGAGTGAGTCACTTCAGAGCTAGTGAATAAATGTGAAAATCAAATTCTCTCTTTGTACAGTAATCTACACCTGGCTTTTCTGCCTCCGTCCATAATAATATACATTAAATAGACTAAATGTCATCTAAAATTAATGTTTTTTTTGCAACATAGTATAGCAAACTATTACATGATCCAAAAAAAAAAATTAGCCAAAAATAAGTCTCCGTTTTGAATGTCTGGGGTCGCCAGAAATTTGTGATGTTACAATGGGGTCATGAGCCAAAAAAGGTTGGAAACCACTGCCTTAATGGGTATGGTTATGTTTTTTAAAATCTGGACTAAAGTAATGATTAGGGAGAACTGAATTTCACAAAATCACTCATAAAATATTACGAATCACCCATGAAAGCCTGGGTATGTCAGACCAGAGGAATGAAGCGATTATGCTAAACTAGGCTAAGCTAAGCTAACGGAAGGGCTGCGAGAGCAAGGCAGTCGGTGCACTGCAGTGCAAACTGATTTGCCCACTTATCAAACTCATTAGTTCATGACAAGTGAATGAATAAAAAAAACAGGTGTTGAACTCTTCCTTCAGGGTTTTAGAGGCTGGTAGATCCCATCAGAATAGCCCACTGGAACGGTTTGGGTTGACTAGACTGCATTGCATATTCTTCCACCAGCGCAAAATGTGTGCGTCATCACGACAGGACAAGACAACGAGCATGTGCAGAATGGCAGGAATAAAGTCCAAACGGAATAAAGGGTTTACATGTCCGAGGAATAATTTAGTTCGGAATTAAAAGGGGATTAAACCAGTGACATTATTCGGATTTAAATTTATTCCGAACTATTCTTTTTCAACTGGAATAAGGTGTTTACATGGTCATCTTAAAAAGGATCTAACGTTTATTCAAATTAAACCAGGAATAAAAGTTGTCATGTAAACGCACAGAATGTCTCAGGTTTATTCTGAGTTAGACAGTCCAAGGCATTCTGAAGCCATGAGGTGAATCCAGTCCAACTGAGTGTTCTTAACACTTTGACACTTCCTCTGGTCTCCAACAGAGGACAGCGCCTCTCTTTTCAAACGGCCTTTGTAAGAAGCTTTCCTGTAGAGTGTACGTGTGTGTTTGTACACGGGTTTTTGTGCGCTTCTTTTTTTCTTGCAGCTGCTCATTATGTGCTGCTCCTATTATTGCAGCTCTGTCACCACAGTGGAGCAGTGAATGGAGGAACACATAACCGTTCATTAATGTTTTGACACCTCTTCCCCTCCCCTCTACTGTGTTGCTGGGATGAGCTTTGGCTTCCTCCTCAGGCGCAACAGTGCAACACTGTATACATACAAATGCACAGAGCATACACATAACACACTTAAGCAATAACTCTTCCTTCCCCAGAGTTTCTTGGCAGCCTCAGGCCACAGCAAAGGCAATGAGAAATACATTCATTTCACAGTCCAGCCTATTTTGTTCAGTGAATATCCAGTCCAAGATGCTCTAAATTTATTCTACATTCAGGTGCCTTAAAGCAGTACAAGAGCAGTTCTCCTATCAAGTGACTGTAGGAAGTCTAAACCAATGGTATTAGGTTGGTAAATATTCTCCAGGGTTGTCAAATGTATGACAGTATGTCAACTCAGAGCTGCTGTTACTGTCCTACTAACAACATTTGGACGATTTACACAATGTGAATGAAAAAAAAGAAAGAAATGTGCCATTAAAGAAGCAAATACCTATAATTTTGATTAAATTACATCATAGTCGTCCTAACCTCTATACCCTCTCTCATTTACTCTCATTTGACTGAAAAGCACAATTCAATTTGCCTGTTTTATTTATAAGACAAAAAGTACCCACGTTCCTTTAGTCCATGCATCATGGAGGTGACGTCTAGGGATGGGAATCGAGAACCGGTTCTTTTTGAGAATCGGATCACAGTAGCTCAATTCCTTGGATTCGTTTGTCTGCCTGCTTAACGATTCTACTTATCGATTCTGCCTTCGTTGCACCTGACATCACATGTATGCTGCATTGTTTTGGTCAGAACGTAGCCAACATGGTGTTGAGGCAGAAACGGTCTAAGAAGATGACATCAGGTCCACTGGAACACTGTCAAAGCTTCCATTTGTTCAAAAGGGTGGAATCCCTCCAATATGTTCTAACATTTGTCCACAGCATGTGATTCATTTGATACGCTACTTAGTGGCGCTTGTGAATCTAGCGGCAGGCCGTCATTCGTGCCCAGTTCCAGTTCCGGCGTGGGCAACAAATGTCATATCCCGTCAAATACAAGTTTCTGAAGGTTGGGGAAAGGAAATGAGGTGCACAACAATGGGAGACGGGTCGAGTCGAACTGGTTTCACATAGTGGAAATGCAGCAATAGAGGGATTAGTAAAGCGTCTTTAGTTTCACTTTCACTGTACCCCCCCCCCCCCCCACACACACACACACACACACACACACACACACACACACCCCTTTGCGTGTATGTGCAAAACGGAGGAGTAGAGATAAGGGGGAGGAGCCAAGGGGTGAACTGGGATTCAGCCAAAGTCTGCAGTCATTTACTCCATTCTGTCATTCCTTAAAATTTGGCATTTTGTTGCCATGTCACAATTTGGTATGTGTATCAAGTCCAGATGCACACCTGAAACCTAAAAAAAAAAATCTTCCCTTTGGTTTGAATATGGCTGCTTCTATGAAACTGGGGACATTTTGGTACCTGGCACTTTGCCCACATTTTTAGACCCAATAATAAAAGAGAAGTTTGGACATATTTCCCCCCCAGGATGTACCTAATAATGACCTCAGATAAATGCAAAAAAAAAAAAAATGATACTCTTGCTCAGAGCCATCCCAAAATGAATGAATTTTTAATAAAATGTTGGGGCCACAAATAGGAGCAAAACTGGGACATGAAAAACTACTTAGGTGTCAGTGCATTTGATCTGGACCACATGGCTGTAAATGGTCTTATATAGCACTATAAATAAAGACACTGTGTTAAATTTGATGATCCTGGTGGTTTTTCTAATCCAGACATGTGGGTTTTCATGAATCTCAGTCTCATTCCAGGTTTTGTGCGTAACCCATCGTGTCCACTTGCGTTACATGCAGAACCTGCCCATTTAAATGCATATAAATTGCAAATGATTTTGCAACAGCGGTCATTTTTATGAAACACTCTGTCTTGCATAATTAGTTCAATTCCCAAAATGTGCCTGTGAGAGAATAAAGAAATATTGAAAAACATTGTAGTGCATAATTTTCGTGTCCTTTTGACTGTGTTACATGCAGATTTTTGTATTAAATATAATGTAAAATAATATAAAATGTGTTTTGTCTAAAAAATAGTTTCTATTATCTCAGTATTTATTTTTCAAATAGACCCAAAGTGTTTCCAAAGTTCCCTCATAACATTAGTTACATCTGGTTTGAATTTTTAGCCCCTCTTTTCTGTTTTTAGAGACCAGGTTCTTAGAAGCACCCATATGTAACCTTTCCCTCATTTTTACCATTTTGAGCAATTTTACCATTGACGCAGAAGGAAAATTCTACTTTTTACAGAGTATCTAAAAGGAGGCCAAAGCTAAAGACGTAGTTTTCAGTGTTGTGTAAGAGCTGCATAAGCTGATTCATCTTTTCAATTTGTATGTCCCCGAATTTAAAATTATCTAAATATGAGAGTGAAGGGAGTGGGATGTTGGTAGAGGTCTATATGAGAACTGTCAGTTTAGATCAGGCATGTCCAAAGTCCGGCCCGGGGGCCAATCACGGCCCGCGGTCAAATTTTATACGGCCCACAGCTTGGGTTTTATATTCTATTATTTATGGCCCGCTTGGACTGTTGAACCGAGTACATGAATCATAAAAGGTTCAAGATGCAGTTTCTCCTTTCACCTCATGGTGGCAGCACCACTCTAACTCTATCTGGCTCTGTGACCTCTCCGTGAACCTTTTTCGCTAATTTCTAACCACGGCGCCTGTAAATAAAAAAAAGGAAAGTTGACAGTGAGGGCCGCCGCTTCCAGGAGAGATGGGAATTACAATTTTTTTTCACTGAAAATCGAGGCAATTATGTTTGCCTAATTTGTCAACAGACTGTTGCCTTATTTAAGGAATTCAATGTAAAGAGACACGAGCAGACAAAACATGCTAACGCATACGACAAGCTAGCAGGGAGTGAGCGCTCTGAAAAAGTGAAGCAAATTCAAGCTGCTTTAAACTCACAACAGTGACTCTTCATGTGAACCTGGGAGTTCAATGAATTCACCACCAAGGCAGGCTACCAAGTTGCCAGGTTAGTTGCCTCTAACTGCTGGTGTTATGTACTTGTAGATGTGACACAAATATTACTTTCTGAATGATTTTGTGAAAGACAAGAGTAAGAGTCATATGTTTTCATCTTAAATGTTAACAGACTTTGCATTACTGAGTAATATATGAGTAATGATTACTCATATAAGTCATGTTTAAAATGAATGTGGGGTTAAGATTTTTATCAACTTGGAAGTTTAAGATACTCTATACAGTTTGTTCTATGTTATCTGACTCCAGATGTGAAAGGAAGGCAGAAATGTTTTTTTTTTTTTTTTTTTTTTTTTTTTAATTTGTTCACACCTGAGTGGCTTAGATTTGGTTACATTGCCATTTAAAAAAAATTATATTGTGACAATGAAAATAAAATTGTTGTAGAACAGCACATTTATATGTAATTTTTACTGTTTAAAAATGTCTGAAGGGACCACTGGCCCCTGGCAATGTCCACATTATCAGATCTGGCCCTCTTCAAAAAAAGTTTGGACACCCCTGGTTTAGATAAATGCTTTAATACAATGGAAAATAACACAGAAAAGAAATACACATTTAAAAAAATTGGATCGCACTGACAAGAGGTTTTTTTAAGTTGGAAGAATTCAAGTCTACTGTTAATATACCAGGTTTTCATTCATAGAGAAGACATGAACCAATCAACATATGCTTCTCTGGACAAGGATAAGAGAGGAAGAAAAAAAAAAAGTGTGCGGTGGAATAAAAGATATTGTCCTTGGTGCTGAAAGAGTTCCTCCAAACCTCTTTTTCTGGGCGCATACTAAAGCTGGAGCAGTGTTAAGAATCATCAGGGCCAAAGCAGCGCTGCCTCCCTCCTTGTGTTCATTTTATATTCTGTTTAAACAGCAACCTTTCTGCAGACGGTAGGTACAGCCGACTGATCAAATCTGTTGTTTGCAAGCAGAGAAAGGCAGTCTCCCACACAGACCTCCAGAGACAGGAGAGGATCACGTCGGCATCAGCTGCAGGTTATCGTCTATACCTTGACCAGCTGCCTGCACTTTCAGTCCTGACTCTGAGGAAGTCAGACGTTTCCTGAAACCTCCACTATAGTCATCAGTGGGAAACAAAAATAACACAACTTTATAATAATGTACAGGATTACAACTTAACTTTGTCCTTACAGGGTAGTTTCAGCAACAAATCGATAATAAGATAAAATTAGAACTTCAGGCTTTGCAAAGTCAAACTTGTGTGTCAGCTACCATCTGTGGTAAAACATATAAAGTGGATGGTTTTGACTGAGATACGATACAAGACCAACAGTTTATTCAGGTGTCCAGAAGCTAATGTGATGTAGATTGTAGACAGATTAGTTCAAATTCATAGCGAAATAAATAAATAATGCAATTTGAGTTGAGAATAAAATGAAATATACACTGCAAAAATCTAAATCTTACCAAGTGTATTTTTCTCATTTCTTGTCAAAATATCTCATCAAACTTGAAATTACACATAATCACCTAAAGAGTAACTGGTAAGTGAGATATAACAACTTATTTTTAGACAATAGATTGAATTAAGCAAAAAAAAAAAAAAATCTTGAACTAGAAAAGCACTTGGAGAGCACTGACCTCCACCAAGACAGATCAGTGTCGTTGCCCCCCCCCCCCCAATCACCACCAAAATTTTATCATTTGTTCCTTGTGCCAGTATCAACATTTCCTGAAAATTTCAGAAAAATCCGTCTATAACTTTTTGAGTTATCTTGCTAACAGACAAACCCCGATGAAAACATAACCTCTGCTATTACACTTGGTGGAGGTAATTAAGCATAATAATCTGTCAGTGGAGCAAGTGAAAATTATCTTGACAAGATTTCCTGAAATAGGATTTTCCAGATCTACTGTCTAAAAATAAGTTCTTATATCTGACTGAAAAGTTACTCTTTGGGTGCCTGCACTTTCAGTCCTGACTCTGAGGAAGTCAGACGTTTCCTGAAACCTCCACTATAGTCATCAGTGGGAAAACAAAAATAACACAACTTTATAATAATGTACAGGATTACAACTTAACTTTGTCCTTACAGGGTAGTTTTAGCAACAAATCGATAATAAGATAAAATTAGAACTTCAGACTTTGCAAAGTCAAACTTGTGTGTCAGCTACCATCTGTGGTAAAACATATAAAGTCGATGGTTTTGACTGAAATACGATACAAGACCAACAGTTTATTCAGGTGTCCAGAAGCTAATGTGATGTAGATTGTAGACAGATCAGTTCAAATTCATAGCGAATTAAATAAATAATGCAATTTGAGTTGAGAATAAAATGGAATATACACTGCAAAAATCTAAATCTTACCAAGTGTATTTTTCTCATTTCTTGTCAAAATATCTCATCACACTTGAAATTAGATATAATCACCTAAAGAGTAACTTTTCAGTAAGATATAAGAACTTATTTTTAGACAATAGATTGAATTAAAATTTATTTAAAATTAAAATTAAGCAAAAAAAAAAAAATCTGCCAATGGAACAAGGGAAAATTCTCTTGGTAAGATTTCTTGAAATAAGATTTTCAAGATCTATTGTCTAAAAATAAGTTCTTATATCTCACTGAAAAGTTACTCTTTAGGTGATTATGTCTTATTTTAAGTGTGATGAGATATTTTGACAAGAAATGAGAAAAACTGCTGTGGATTAATTTCGATTAATCACGATTAATTTTTCATCTATATTAATCATGTTTCATTCAGCATGAGTAAACAGACTCAAGAAAAAAAGGAATAAAAAAAAAAAAAAAACAGAGCGTGAAACAAAATGGCAGTTTGGCTTTGTTCTTGTGTGTGGTTTGTAGTTTTTGCATGACCTTAATTGCTCGCTCACAGCATTGATTGCTTCTGCTGATGTTTAGAGTTGATGGCTCTTGTTTCCAGTGATTTGTCAAGCATTTCAAAGCAGTCTTGTAGGGTAGTAGGGCTTGCGATAGCTCAGCATAATAAAAAAAGAAAAAAAAAAAAAAAAAGAAAAAAGGGAATATGTATGCACTTCAACAGTTTCAACAAAACTACTTGAAACAACTGTTCCCTCTTGGTTTTTTTGGATGCATATTTCCATCCAGAGGACCAAGTTTAACGTCTTCCATCTTTATTGTTGGTTCTGCTGCCTGTCATTACCAGATCAACTGCCCATTTGTTCATGTGCGATGGTAACTCTACATGGACAAACTGCCTGAAATGCGTTGGCAGAGACGTCCAGAGTCATTCTGTGCTTCAGATGCATTAATTGAACTAAAATTTTTTAATCAGATTAATCATGATGATATATTAATCCGTATTAATTTTGACAGCCCTAATTATAAAACATAATATTGTGGCTTGCCGCATTGCATTGTGGGTATTGTACATTTTCTATATTCTGTTGTATCTGCAGGGGTTTCAGGGGGGTTATTTTGTTTATGTGAATTTAGGTTAATGTGTGTGTACGACAACATTTATCGGCCTATTTATGTTCATTTTTATTTTTCAAAAAATATTTGGGGAATGTTCACTGAAAGAGAAGGATTCTATGATCCAAGGGGAGACCTAAATCTAAAAATAAAACCATAAAGTAACAACAACAATGAAAGTACAGGGGTTGGACAAAATAATGGAAACACCTTCACCTCAAGATGATAATGCCTCAATCCATACAGCTAGAATTGTTAAAGAATGGCATGAGGAACATTCTAATGAAGTTGAGCATCTCGTATGGCCGGCACAGTCCCCAGACCTCAACATTATTGAGCATTTATGGTCAGTTTTAGAGATTCAAGTAAGACGTCGATTTCCACCGCCATCGTCTCTAAAAGAGTTGGAGGGTATTCTAACTGAAGAATGGCTTAAAATTCCTTTGGAAACAATTCACAAGTTGTATGAATCAATACTTCGGAGAATTGAGGCTGTAATTGCCGCAAAAGGGGGACCTACACAATATTAAATTATATTTTGTTGATTTTTTAAGGTGTTTCCATTATTTTGTCCAACCCCTGTATGTGCAGAACAAACTGTGGAGTGACTTTCTGGAACAGTCTGGAGCAAAACATACAAACATAAATATATTTAAAAGGAAGTATAAAAAAATGATTTCTAAATAGGTATATGGAAGATGAGGGATACAAATAGTTTAGTCCCAAATACCATTTTTGGTTTCTTGGAATTAAGACAGAGTAATTATAATTTCAGAGATATATATTAGAGATATTTGTGAATGAACTGAAGTGAGGACAACTGTGAAGTCTAGATGGACTGGGGTTGGGGGTGTGAAATTATGGCATGGACCTGATGATGCATTCAAGTTTTTCACTCCTTTGGTGAAGTAAAAAAAAAAAAAAAAGTTTAAAATTGTTTAGGAATATTGAATTGAGATGGTAGATATGTTTTTGTTGATTTTTTTCTTCTGTTTATGGTGTGAATGCTCGATGCTGTACACATTTAATTTAATATAAGCAGTGGATCAGGTGAAAAGGAGAGGCAAAAAAATAAGCTTTTGCTTCTAGCCTATTCATTTTTTGGGTTTTTATGTTTATTATAATTATTGTACTAAGTGCAATGATTGATGTACAAACCAAAAATAAATTCATTCATTCATTTTTCTTAATATACACCATAAGCAAAAGCCAAACACAGCCAAACATGTTCATCAATGTAATAGCTGTTTCTGTGCTGCTGTTCTCAGTTGCACATATGTCAAAATAAAACACTTTCTGTGCTCTTCAGTGCTCATGATCTAAAATTCCTGCCATCTCTCCCAAAAGTCACACAATATATAATAATAACTGATACACACGGGCTATGTTTCATGTATTGTATTCTATGTTGATCTTGTATTTTTGCTGTCTGTCATACTGCTGCTGCTGCTGCACTACAATTTCCCAGTTTGGAATCAATAAAGTAAACTTCAAACATTATAACACTGCCTTTTTCATATGTTTTCCCTTCTCATGTCTCTTTAAAAAAATGAAAACAATCAGTAATGCATTTGCACTGAAGGAAAATGCATACTTTGAAAATGGAAGGAGTCCAGACTAAAATCTGTCTGAAAAATAAACACTCAAACCCACTGAAAATGTGTTTCTGCTTTGAAATCAAGCTGTCATGTACACCTCTATTACCTGTCTTTTGCAGCGAGTTAATAATCGACACATTTCAGATTTAACAGGAACACAAAGTTGTTCTACATCTCTCTAAAAAAAAATGGCGCTGAGTCAAAGCATGTTTTATTTCTGCTGCAGTGATGATAAACCAGATAAAATACTGACATATGGAATGTCCATATGGTAACGCTTCAGAACACTGAAAAAATATCAGAATAAAGCAAACAGTAACAAAACCAACAGCACCTGTATGATATAAACACATACAGGCCTTATGGAGCAGATTTTAAGAAGCATCAGATCTGCCTTAACTCTTTCAATGCCATGGGCCGATTAAATTGGCTTTACGAATACAACCTTTAAAGTGCCACAGGCCGATCAGATCGGCTTTGGAGAACACGCCATATTTGTGTACAAACAAACCATCCACCCCCATTTCTTTCTCACATTTCGATGACATTCTTTCAAATCTTCTTGCAAATTACGATCAATAATGAATCGGCTGCGTCCGGTGTGTTTTGAATCTAAGTAGCAATCGGTCGGATGTTACCGAGTGGTTTTTGACCAAGGAAGAGCTCACGTTTCGTTTTCTGCTTGGGAAATTTTATGAATGAATTTATGAATGAAATCATATGCAAATTAGATGGCCATTTTGTAGTAATATCGTAAACACAGCGATCTGTCAAAACAGTCCCATCTGCTAGAAAATGAGTTCTGATGACGATTCAGACTTCGATTATAAAAACGACGCGAAATACTGAAAAACGGCCAAATTCTGTGGCACTTTTAAGGCTTATTAGCCCGTTAACTGTCTGGCACCGAAAGAGTTAAACACCAACTTTATTGTGATTATTCAATTCTTCCGCCATTTTCTTTGGTCATTTCCTAATAAAAACACTCACTACACCAGTGGTTCCCAACCTTTTTTGACTCATGACCCCATTTTAACATTTCTGGCGACCCCAGACATTTTTTTTCTTTTTTTTTTTTTTGCTGAAATTAATTTGTTTTTGATCATGTAATAGTTTGTGATACTATGTTGATTTGTTAATTTGTTAATTTATTTGCACAAAATAAAATAGCAATAGAAAAAACAACATTCAAACAAGTAACAAAATTGTGCAGGAGAGGTTAGAAGCCAAAAAGACTTATATGAATACCTCCCCCGAAATGAACAATACACAAAAAAAAAAAAAAAAAAAAATTAAAAATACAATTTAACTGAAATAATAAACTAAAGTAGAAACAATAAAAATGTAATCCACGTTACAAATCATCAAATACCAATCGAGTGACATTCAGCCTTACATTTTTTCATGAATTAAAGTCCTTTTCAGATGCTTTTTAAACAATGATAAAGTAGATGCTGATTGAAGTTCAGGTCTTAGATTATTCCACAGATTTGGTCCACGATATTTCAGAGAATACTGACAGACTGAAGTTCAGATAAGATAAGATATACTTTATTGATCCCCCAGGGGGGAAATTCAAGTGTGTACAGCAGCACAAGACAGTATGCATCAATACCAAAGAAAAATACAGAGATAAAAAAATATAAATAAGATGAGCTTATTCAAGGCTTTGTCAAACTTTGCTTTTTAGCTTTTGTGTTTTTAAGTAAACGTTCACCTCAGTGCTTTTGTTTCCTTTGTTTCCCTGTGTGACTGAAAAAACAGCTATGTCAGAATGCAGCATTTGTTTCCACAAACCATGCGTTCATCAAATAAACTAATAAAAGTATTTTGAGCCAAAATGTACTAAGTGCAATAACCTATTCTACCTCACAGTTCTTTTATTATATATATATATATATATATATATATATATATATATTTTTTTTTTTTTTTTTTTTTTTTTTTTTTTTTATTTATTTATTTATTTTTCTGATACAGTACTCTATTTTACAACAGTGTATTTGTGTCTGTCTGTGCAATAACTGTTTTCACATGTTTTAGCTGTGTTTATGTTTTGTTACCTCCGACAAGGAGATTATGTTTTCATCAGGGTTTTTCTGTTTGTTTGTTTGTTTGTTTGTTAGCAAGATAACTCAAAAAGTACTGATCTGCCTTCATGGAGGTCTGTGCTCTCCGAGTGCTTTTCTAGTTTCTGTTTTTGTTCCTGTCTTTTTTTTTACTCTGTGACTCAGGGAAACGCACAAGGATTCCATGCACCTATACTGCAATGTATCTGTGCAAATGGCAAAGTCTATTCTATTCTATTCTATTCTATTCTATTCTATTCTATTCTATTCATCAATTCTTAATAATGACTCCCATCCTTTACGAGGTGAATTTCAGCTCCTTTCCACTGGATGGAGGTTTTTAGTCCCAAGGTGCAGGACACAGTGTTAGAAAAGCAGCTTTGTTCGTGTCGCCATCACTGAGCTCAAGAAGAAATAGTGACATTGCACTTTATTAACTTATTTTAGTTATTTATCCTATTTCTTTGCTCTATTTATTATTATTGTGACTTCTTCTTTTTTAAATGTTATGTTCTTATCCTGCTTTTTATCCCAGAGACTGTTTGTATCTTCTCTGGGTTTTCATTGTGTTATATCGCATCTTGTTTTTATTTATTTGATCTTATTTATTTATTTTATTCTTTTACTTATCCATGCTGCTATACTGTTGAATGGTGGAACACTGAGCACGTCCTGTCTGGACGCTTGATCAAGTACCTGCCTAACAGGTACAATGTATGTTTTGTTGTCATGTCAAAAGCAATCACTATGTCTGCGAAACAAATCTACCCACGGGTATAAATAAAGTAACCTTGAACCGTATTCTATTCTATTCTATTCTATTCTATTCTATTCTATTCTATTCTATTCTATTCTATTCTATTCTAAGTAACTAAGTATCCAAGAATGTCCATATATAACTATTTAAAACAGTTTCTATGGGTAACTTTAGGTACAGACAGAACTTGGTTAAACATAGGTAAAGATACCAGGGTCTATTTTCAACCGTAGACTGGTCTAAAGAAGTGGATAAAGCTACCATGATGTGACCTACTGGTTTTTGATCTGCTGATATGACATCTTGAGTGTAATTTGTCAGCATCTTTGCTTTTTGGCGCTAGAAATTACCATATTTGGACAAAAAGGTAGAGCTCTACCTACCTACCTACAGTATCTATCTATCTATCTATCTATCTATCTATCTATCTATCTATCTATCTATCTATCTATCTATCTATCTATCTATCTATCTATCTATCTATCTATCTATCTATCTATCTATCTATCTATCTATCTATCTATCTATCTATCTATCTATCTATCTATCTATCTATCTATCTATCTATCACTTCCCAGCCAATAAAGTAAAGAAATAAGGGAAGTCTGAGGAAATCAGACATTTCCCAAAACATGAAAATTGACATAACTTTATAATAATGTACAATAATATAATTTACTTTGTCCTTCTAGGGTAATTTAGCATCAAATCAATAATAAGTTAAAATTAGAATTTCAGTACAAGATATTAGGCAAGTTTCCAGTGTTGAAAGACAAATTAACTATATTTGGACAAAAAAAAAAGTTGGAGCTCTATCTATCTATCTATCTATCTATCTATCTATCTATCTATCTATCTATCTATCTATCTATCTATCTATCTATCTATCTATCTATCTATCTATCTATCTATCTATCTATCTATCTATCTATCTATCTATCATACACTTTCCAGCCAATAAAGTACAAAAATAAGGGAAGTCTAAGGAAGTCAAACATGTCCCGAAACCTAAAAATTGACACAACTTTATAATAATGTACAATAATACAATGTCCATATAGGGTAGTTTTAGCATCAAATCAATAATAAGTTAAAATTAGAACTTCAGTATGAGACATTAGACAAGTTTCCACTGATGAAAGATTAATGTGGGCAGACTTCCCTGTTTGATTTTTGGTTTTCCACATATTTCACCAAGACAAAATGTTGACAGTTAGTATTTCATCATCATCATCATCATCATTGTCATCCACATACTGCAAGATCAACACGTGAGAACAAAATGGTTAGACATTTTACACCGAATCAATGTTTCTTAAGTCGACAAGTCTCAAGTGGCTGCAGTCAGAGCGTGGTATCAAATCAATTACCAATAAATCCTCTATCTGCGCCAAGCATTAAATTAGAGCATGATGGGTAATCTTTACAAGTGGAAAACAGATACGTGCTTGTATCACAATAAAACGTTGAGTATTGGAGATGTCATTACTCAAAAGGACAACAGAATAATCCATTATTTCCAGTCGTGCTAATATCATCCACACCACTCAGTTGTGGTTCTTTAAGTAGTGTAAGGGTGGTAATGAAAGTGTATTTAAGAAAAAGACTTTCTCAAAGGGCTTCTATGAGTGGTAAGTTCTGCTTGGTTTAAGTCAAGACATTTTCTGCTTATGGGTGCTTCTATGAAACTGGGTTTATTTTGGTATCTGGCACTTTTCCAGCTTTTTACACCCAATAATACAAGAGAAATTTAGACATATTTCCCCCAGGATGAACCTAATGATGACCTCAGATAAATGCAAAAAAAAAAAAAAATTATACTCTTGCTCTGAGCCATCCCAAAATTAATGAATTTTTAATAAAATATTGGGGACAAAAATAGGACCAAAATGAGGACATGAAAAACTACCTAGGTGTCAGTGTGTTTTATTTTGAAACGGTCTTATATAGCACTAGAAATAAAAACACTATGTTAAATTTGATGATCCTAGTGTTTTTTTTCTAATCCAGACATGCAGGTTTTTCATGAATCTCAGTCTCATTCCAGGTTTTGTATGTAACCCATCGTGTCCACTTGTGTTACATGCAGAACATGCAGAATTCAACAGCAGTCTTTTTTTTTTTTTTTTCAGATTTTTATTTAGAAACATTGAGAAAAATTCAACATACATTTAAATTACATTGTGGTCATGTAACAAGTATATGACCAATGACCAATCTTTCCATTCTCAACATTTCAGTTTTTCTTTTTTTTGTTAATAAACAAAACAGTTGAACAGTGAACAATGGATGCATTGTTACATTAAGAAAACACATACGAAAGACCAAGAGACTTTGACCTCCTCTCACGAAAAAAATAAAAAATATATATATAAAAAGTAGAATTAATTAAATACACAAAAACAAGACAATTCCAGATCCATTGTCATTACATTGTCATGTCTTGTACATTTAGGGTTCCAAGAGATTGTGTTTGGTAAGTGTAAACAAAAATATCCACTTTGACTATAGATTTGAAAATTTGTTCATTTGTAACCGAAGGGAGAAGGTTAATCTTTCCATCTGGTAAATTTCATTCACAATATCTACCAACAGCAGTCATTTTTGTGAAGCACTCTTCCTTACATAATTAGTTCAATTCCCAAAATGTACCTGAGAGAGAATAAAGAGATATTAAAAAAAAAAAAAAAAATAGTAGCTTTTAATTTTTGTGTCCTTTTGACTGTGTTACATGCAGATTTTTGTATTAAATATAATGTAAAATAATATAAAAATGTATTTATCTGGAAAAATAGTTTTTCTTTTATCTCAGTAAGTATGTATTTTTAAAATAGACCCAAAGTGCTTCCAAACTTGCTTCATAACATTAGTCAACATCTGATTTGATTTTTTAGCCCCATGTCCTGTTTTTAGGGACCAGTTTTATAGAAGCAGCCATATATAGTCCATTAAGAAAAATTCCCCTCGAGGGCCTTTAAAACTGATTCTACATTTGATTTAAAAAAAAAAAAAAAGCACAAAATATAAAACAGATATTACTTTGGTTAAGAAGGGGTTCGTAAAACATAAATGCAGTCCTTATCAGCACCAAACAGCACCTTTTTTCTGTCCTCAAATGCACCCAGGTCTAGCTCTTTTCCTCTGATCCATTTAAGCTGTCCTTGGTTTCTAAGATGAAAACAGAAACTGGAGTCTGTTGATGCACAGCTGCACCCAGAGTTGGTCACAAAGGACTAGGACTTCAGCTCCAAAACAAAACCAACATGCTCAGTATCTTTAAGTGTAACACCCCTGGCTGTCACCACAGACTGAAGTTGTCTCTAAAAACACTTTAGACTGACAAGATCTTCACATGATTTTGATACACAAATGTGTGACGACATTCACTTGTCGCTTTTCCATTGGACATCTGCGCAAAACATTACTGATATTTACTAAATGTCAAAAAAACAGAAGTGCATAATGTCGGTTTTTCCATTAAATCACAAATGCCATGATTTGTTTATTTATTATCGTGAAATGACACTAGAAGTTATTCCATAAACATAGCGACAAACGTAAATTTCGTGTTGATTTACAGATACATTCATTATTATTATTATTATTGTATATGACCCCTCTATCCCGTACTAAATTAAAAAAAGATTCAGTTTCTTTTAATGCTTCTTTTAAAACTATTCTTCTTCGCTTGTTGTAACGTCCCTCAACATCTGTTTTTTTTTTTACTTCACGTGACTCTAGTTGCAGAAAAAAGTCTTTCCATTGCACTTTTGCATGGTATACCAATTACACAACACCCAAAAAACCACCTCTTGCCAGTGCAAGAATTTTTAATCAAAAAACAAGAGTTTTGGCGAACTTCACTGTAAGCCCGGAATTTGTATTTACTAAAATGCTTTAATTACAATGCACTTAAATTATTTAAGTTTTATGATGTTACTATAAAATGTTAAGTATATTCTAATAATTTGTAGACATAGTTGAAAGTACGAAAAAGTTTAAGATGAATGGAATTAAATAACTCAGTTTTAGTCATGACCACACCTTTTTATCTTCGCATTGCATTGTGGGTATTGGGCATGTTGTTGAAAATGTGTTATTTTTATGTGCAGGGGTTCAGTGGGGTTGTGGTGTTAGTGTTAATTTGGATTTAATGTGTGTATGGCAGTGTTTATTGGCCTTTTTGTGTTTGTTTTTGTATTTTTGTAGAGCTGCACCATGAGTCAGAGCCAGAGGAAGAACTATGGCTTTACTGTTCATCCAAAACTGGTATTGTACAATTAAAATTTTAATGTCTTGTCACAGCTAAAGCACTTCTTATACTGACAAAGGACATTGAGCTAACTTCCTTTCATGCTACAATATATTAAGTTAAATAATATCATAACTATTTAAGTCAGGAATAGGATTTTGAGTGTGATTATCTTACAAAAAGTTGTTTAATCAATGATAAATTAATCTGGCTGCAATTGAGAAAATTAGTCAGTGTAACCTAAAATGCTGAGTTGAAGGGTTTGATAGTGGGGTTGATTTTACAACAGATTTAAAGTACAAATAACTTGTCTTTTAGTGTTTTCTACTTAATAGTTTAAGTTCAATACTTTTAGCATTAAAGTTGAACCTACTTAAACCAACTGATTAGTCGACCATTACTCAAATCATTTAAGTGCAATCACTTGCCTCAAATTTTTGGAGTAAACTCTACTTATCCGGGTTTACAGTGTTGTTGTTTTTCCATTATGTACATTTTTAATTTTTTTGTGCAAGTTATATTCACACAATTTGAGGGTCAGTGGAAAAGGGACTACTGTTTACCACAGCAGTAAGCTAGAACTTAGCATTAGCTTACCCTTGACACCATACACTCCAACAGTTGAGCCTGTTTGTCCAAATATGGTCACTTGTCACTCCAAAGAGCTGACACAGCAATGGTCAATACTCCTAGCTTTAAAACAACAGTCCAAAAACTAGACAGAGGTTCCACTGACAGATAGGTAACTGTAAAAACAATAGTACACAGGAAACACAATGATGGCTGACAATTTTTACTACACAGCAAATATCACAAAAAACACCCACTTTGATAAGAAACAATCTAAATAAATGTCTTAGCTGATTCTTAGCTGTTTTATGCATCAAACAATTTGGCAATCTGTGAACAAAACCAGTCTTTTATGCAGCTATTGATACAAACTGAACCAAAGACATATTTCCAACACTGAGCTACACAAAGCTGTGGCGTAAACAACATGAAAGCCTGTCGCAGCACATGATTAGAAGACAGCAGCGTTATTTTACACTGATACTCCCTCATATTCACAAAGTTAATGTATCACTCTCAAAATTATGAATAATTTGTTTATGAAAAAGTGGAACTAGTGTTCTTTTGAAAACAACAAGAATCAGTTATAAACAGTGTTGGGAGTAACGTGTTACAAAAGTAATGCATTACAGCAACAGATTACTTTTGCTGTAATGTAGTAGTGTAAAGCATTACTAATCAATTTTCAGTAACTTGTTCAATAGCACTTGCATTACAACACACTTTTCACCCATAATTTATTTGCTCAAATCAAAAAAAAAAACAAACAAACAAAAAAAAAAACAGCAAGACCATGAGACATTAAAGGAGTGATATTTTACTTTTTTAAATGGAATTATGCATTTTCAAACATTTCCCTGTGGTCTACATAAACTGTAAATGCTCTGCTTGGGTCTGAATTCTTCATTAATTCAACTCCACAGGTCCATCTTCAACAATATTTCTGAGTAATGACACCAGAAAGGTAGTTTTGAGCACTGGCCCTTTAAATGCACATGACCCCCCCCCCCCCCCAGGTTGTTGATGGTGCTTTCTATCCCGTTCAGCCACTTGTGTTTGTTAATATTACCAACAACTGAACATTTTACTTAATCGGCTCTGCTGCTGACAAACAGTTATGTCGTACTCAGAGAAATGTTCGTTGGAAGTCTTCACCTTATATGTGCAAATTTCGTGATGTAACTAGTTATAGACGTAACAAGTTAAGCAGGAATTGAAACAGGTTGTAGAAATCCCCTCCATTTTTGCCAGAATGAATATAAAGATAGCTGTGCAGCACCTAGAGGGTTCAAATTCAAACTTTATGAACTATCAGGGTCCAAATACACAAATAAATAAATAAATAAATAAATAAATAAATAAGTGGGTTTAGCAAAATATGACCCCTTGAAGGAATCAAAAAAATGCAGCAAGGCCCAAGGCTCTCCTTGGGGGGGGGGCATTTATGATGAAAGTCTGTGTGTAACTCACATCTAATAATGGAGTCATGTAATGCATTACAGTTCTGAGACAGTAATATTGTAAAGGTAACAAATTCCTTTTAAATAACAATAACAAGTAATCTGTAATGTATTACAGTTTGGAAGTAACACTGTCCAATTATATTTAAATCAAATATATTTATTGACTTTTCTGGTGTGAAGGAAAATATACAATATTTGTTCAGTTGAAGACGTTTTTCAATATAGAAAACAAACATCCGACTCCCAACAACCAAGACAAAACAAAAAAAGACAGAAAAAATCTCCAGAAAGAAGACAAGGACCATTAACTTACTGCCTTTAGAGCCCCATATGATACAATAAATGAAATAATGAGCTGGGTGTTAAAGTTTGCAGACAAAGTCAGAGGGTTTTTGAGTTATGGAAGTAGGTCAAAAAGGGGGCTCATAGCTTTTTAAATTTCATATCAGAGAAGTGAAGAGAGAGTTTTTCTAGGCCAAGACAAGACACGAGGTCCTTCAACCATTGAGCATGTGCACACTGCGCAATTATGTACATTTTATATTTATTTATTTATTTATTCATTTATATACACTTACAAAAGGACAACTGATAGGATTTGTGCAGTATGCTGATGTGTCAGATGTTTCATTGTATCATCGTCAGTACAGTGTCCTGAAGGTCTCCCTTGACATTTAAGTTTTTCTCTCGCAGACGATAGACAGATGCACCTACAATGTTTTCTACAAAGGGAAAGTAAAATTGAAATGTCAAAGCATGCCTTTTAGGCCCACACTAACATTCTGAATTAAACCTTTACAAATGTCTTCTACTGCCAGGAGATAGTCATTTAAAACCAAGGTGACCTTGTGGCCCCTCGCTGGCCATGGTACCTGCAGTTAACATTCAGACAACAACAAACACTGATGTTTCTTGCTTCCCCACTCCCCCCCTTGTGAAATCAATGGCTATGTACGGCTGAGTCTTGTTTGCAGTTTAAATGCATCTTCACAGATAACAGATGCCGCTGCCTGCAGCACATTCTCTACATTATATGTGATGAAAACAGAGCATGTAGCAATACAGAAAAAAACAACAACAACAAAAGGTGACAATGTTAGTATAGTATTGTGTACTGCACATCCACTCCAATTTCAGTTTCAAGGCTCACCCGGCTAATGCAAATGGTGTGTTAAATTTACATAATGCCACAATTCTAACGGAATATTCAAGGATCTAATGATGGGCTGGAATATTTACACACATAGATTCAAGTAGACGCTTCTTGAAAGAATAAAGGTCATACAGCACTGAATACACTGACTGCTATATACACTAACATGCATGGATAAACAAACATTTTCTCAAATGGTTACATGACAAAATGGAAACTTGTACCTTCTAAATGAAAAAAAAACAAAAAAAAAGACAAGTGTTCAGAGAACGCAAACCTCCGCCAAGCACCCTGAACAGTGTGCATGTGTGGATCCACTATTTCTTTTTAAATTAAAGTTTCAAGGTTGTTCCGTACAACAGACAAAGTTGAAGCTTGGTACCAGTCATGTGTATGTCAAATTATATTAAATTCCAATCAATATTTGTTGAGTTATAATGAAAAATGTGTTGTAAATGGGATTTTCAATGTTAAATGTAAATGTCCACAGAGTCCACATTCCACAGTGGATGTGGACAGTTTTGTGCCAGATACAAGATATTGTTTTAAGCTACAGGTGGATCAAATTGGAGGCTAATTGGAGTCGTTTTGAATTTTTTATGAATTTTTGAAAATTGCTCAGTGATGAGAGATAGGAAAATTTGAGATTTTGTGACCTTGCTGTGACCTTGAACTTTAGCCTATTTGGCCCAAAATTTAATGCGTTGGTCTCAGGGCTTACGCCTATCTGTGGGTACAATTTGGTAAAGATGGCTGTAATAGTTTTCCTGTAAAGTTGCTAACAAACAAACACACAAACAAACACACAGAGCAAAATGATCTTAATACCACCTGGCGGAGGCAAAAAGCCCTTTAACCCTATATAGAGAACTCCTAGAAATACTCTGAAATTCAAAATTTATTGGAGGACAAAACAAGACTTAATTATTTTGTAAAATTGAAAGAAAAAAAAAAATAAATAAAAAAATATATAATAATAATAAATTAAAATTTAATTTAATTATTTTTTTTTAATTAACTAAAAAATAAATAAATAAATAAATATATAAATATATATATATATATATATATATATATATATATATATATATATATATATATATATATATCACAGTAGAGATTGAAATCCAGTAGGATTATAAATCCTACTAGGACAGATTGAAATTTTTGTTTGTCCTAGGACAAACTGAAATCCTATCTGTCCTGGGGTTAGGGTTAGGGGTTAGGGGGTTAGGGTTAGGGGGGGTGGGGGGGGGTGGGGGGGGTTAGGGGGTTAGGGTTAATCTTCAGATCCTAATTTCTTGTAGGATTTCAGGTTGTCCTAGGACAAACTAAAATTTCAATCTGTCCTAGTAGGATTTGTAATCCTACTAGGACAGTTTACTGTCCTAGTAGGAAACTACTAGTGTAGTTTGTCCTAGGACAAACTACAATTCCTATCTGTCCTAGTAGGATTACGAATCATACTGGATTTCAATCATATACATACATGTGACATATACATACATATATATGTGTGTGTGTGTGTATGTGTGTGTGTGTGTGTGTGTGTGTGCGTTGTTATGTAGAAAAATCATGGTCAATGAAGTTACCATATTTGGTTCCTTGCCAGTAAGTGGCCAAAAAAAAAAAAAAAAGAATCCTAGAAGTAAATGTAAAAAAATACAAGAAAAACACATGTAAGGTGAGAAGAACATCACTTTTAGAATATTAGACCAACCTAAGTGCAGATCCAGACCCCTGTCTACATCCACATGATCCCTCTGAACATCATTCCTTAGATTATACCATTACTTCATGGTACCTAACAAAGCAGATCCACTCACTGTTCATACAAAGGTGGACCTTACAGACCCTGTAGACCACATTGGACCTCAGATTGTTGACTCACTGTAACTGCTGCAGTCACTGTCTTGTAATGTATGCAGAAATGACCAAAAATAGCCATTTGCCCAATAAAGGGTTAAATAACCGTAAAGATTATACAACTCACCTAGTGATATTTGCATTATACCACAGCAGTAAAATCTGCTTTAAGGAACAGTGAAGAAACTATTTAAGGAACTGATCACAGGTGTTTTCTCTGATGTGGACAGCTTAAACCACGGGTCATGATCGTAACATAATATGTAAAACAGCCCCTTTACAGTTAGGAAGTGGATAAAGTCCCCACCACCTGGGGTCTGGCTTCCACCTTCAAAGCGGAAACGTCCCCTTAGCTTTAAATGTAAAAACTTGGCAGAGGCTTGAAACATGGAACTGCTGGACAGACTGTCAGCAAGCTGTGAAACAGATGGTTTCCCACGTGACTCCTGCTGCCTGCTTACAATCAGACACATGCCACTGGCACGACGCGGAAGAAAGATTTAAAGACTGAAGAATGTAATGTTGATTACTGTGGTACTGTGTTGGCTCCAGCGAGATATATGCTTCGACGTTGGCTCCTCCCAAAAGGCCATTATCTGTCTCAGATGTTATGTTCATTGAGAAACACACTGTGCTATCTGGATTTTAATAAAACTTAAGTAAAACATCAATGTTTAATGGAAAAAAGGCAAATAAGGGAAGGAGACGGTGAACCCTATTTTTGCCAAGAGAGGTTAGTATATTTCAGCATGTGTGTCGTTCAGTGTGTCGTTTCATGCTCAGTAGTCACATACTAATCAGTCATCATCCTAAATGTCTTCCAAAGTCAAACTCGTGTGTCAATAACCATCTGTGGTCCTCCAAACCAGTCATGTTGGCCCCTTCTTCTAACACATACACAGTCTATGACTTTGAATGAAATACGATGCATGACCAACAGTTTATTCAGGTGTTCAGTAGCTGATGTGATGTCGATTGTAGACAGATGAGTTCAAATACATAGTCAGTTTAATAAGTAATGCAGTTTGAGTGGAGAACAAAATGGGATATACCTAAAAAAGGCATAATATATAACAATAGCTAATGCACACACACTTCCCAGCCAAAAAAATTAAATAATAATAATAATAATAATATAATAACTGGTTTCAAGGCACAACAAAGCCCGCCCCTTGCATGTACTGTAGCTTATTTTGGCATCGATCCAGCTGATGTCATCATGTCTATGCGTGTGTGATGTCAGCATATCAACTGCCTCTATATATGTGCCAAGTTTGAAGTGAATTGAAACAAAATTGATATTTTATAGACATTTGAAATTTCACCCATTATAAGTTAATGGGGCAATTGAAAAAAGATTTTTAAAAATTCAACAAAGATCTGAACTTTGACGGACTTTTCCCAAAATGTAACCACACCTATTCTGGGCCACTGGCAATCTATAATCCCAATTTGGTATGAATTCAACCAATAGTTTTGCAGCTACAACATGTGAAATTTTGCCCGTTATAAGTAACTGGGGGGGAATTCATAAAAAAATTGGAACTTTGACCTACTTTTCCCAAAATATAATCAGATCTATTCTAGGTCACTGTAATAATAATAATAATAATAATGATAATAATAATAATAATAATAATAATAATAATAATAATAATAATAATGGATTACATTTCTATAGCGTTTTTCAAGGCACCCAAAGCGCTTTACATTATTGATCCATTATGCATTCACCCTAACATTCACACTCTGATGGTGGTAAATTAAATTTGTAGCCACAGCTGCCCTGGGGGAGGCTGACAGAAGCATGGCTGCCAATCCATGCTAAATGGCCCCTCCAAACAAATAAATAACCTGAAAAAAAAAAAGACTGGACTTAACTAAGTAAATATTTAATTGCCTTCTTTTGGATAATATACTGCAGTCATTAGTATGCTTCATCCCTACTTCACACAGTGATCCAACTCTCCCATCATTTATACAAAAATGAATGCAGCTATGAATGGAAATATAGGTTGTTGAGTCATTTCCCGCATAAACATCGCAAACAATATCACGACAAATGCATCCCAAAATCAAAGCTATATGAAAATGAATGTAATTAATTGTAATACATGAATTCAGCATCCACGAATGCTTGACTCCTCTATCTCCCTAACATAACCGCCCCCCCCCACCCCCTCCCAGGCCGTCACTATGATGAACACTTTATGAGCCATGCAGTGTCAGTATCCCCCTGACTGCAATTCACCCACTCACAAACTTATAATTTGCACTTTGTATGAAAACTGTGACTAATTAGCACTACAATAATATATACATGAACATATATTTTAAATAGACTGGATCCCTATGCACATCCACTCACTGTATAAAACTCCAATTACACTCTGTACATATTACAATATAACTCCACTGGAAATCTCAACCTATTGTTGTCCTTGTGTCTGGTCGAACGTTTGTCTATATTAGGTCTATGTTTAAAGGTGGGGTGTGAGATGTTTTCCTGGAGCATTTTTTACTATATTGCTTAAAATCCCCTTCACACCCCGGTTACAACCAATTAATTAAATGCTCTAACACAATAATAAAAAATGTGTCGCTTGTGAAATGGACTGGACTGAAAAAACAAGATCCAATCATTTTAACAGGCCCATCGAAATGATTGAACGGTGATATGTCTATCAAACTCAACTGCCATTTGTCCCTCCCCCTTCTGCACGTACCCCTCTTTGTGCATGAATCATATGTTCTCAGAGGCTTGGAGCACTTGTACAGGAAACAAAGCTAGAGTCAGAGCTTGGCTTTGTTAGTTATATTAGGATGGAAAGTTCACCGGCAAACTGTTTCATCACTAACATAAATAACTAGGAAATGTAACGTTAGCCAGATAGGTGTGAAATGGGGCTGTTCTGTACGAGCGGGGGGTGTTGGAGGAGACTGAATGAGGTATGCATGGATCGGGGTCAGAGTGAATTTATACTGTGCAGCGCTCGTGAACCCTTGGGAATAAGCATTGTGCATGCTAGTACTCTGGAGGCGTGGCTTTGGGGAATGTCTGAAGAAAGGGGTTTGGACTTTTGAATTGTGTATTTTCAAAGAGTAGCTTTTGTCTAAGATCTCATACCCCACCTTTAAGTGTGATTGGGTTCATGTTGTTTTGGGTTCATGTTGTAATCGTTCATTGTTATCAGAGAAAAACCCAAGCCAAATTCCTTGCATGAGTTCACATACTTGGCCATTAAAGCTGATTCTGGTTCTAAAATCTACTCCTGTAACATTAAATCTACTATCACTACTAGAGCCCGACTGATTAATCGGCTTATAGCGTATCACCAATTAATCAACATTGGCCAATATGTAGCCAATATATTAACTTTTTTTGCTGTGCGGAGATTCTGTCGCTCACTGCTCCTGTGTGTGTGTGTGTGTGTGTGTGTGTGTGTGTGTGTGTGCTGCCCAGAGAATAAGAGGAACTTTAAAGCGAGTTAGTTTCACTTTCACTCCTGCTCGGACAACGCCGCTATCACCCCCCCACACACAATCACATAATCACGGAGCTACACCCCCCCCCACCCCACTCGCACGCTCTGACAAGGCTGGACTGCTTATCCCCCCTGCTCTGACCCCCCCACCCCGGTGAAAATCACAGACCACTACCGTGCACTCTGACAAGGATGGACCACTAAACCCCCCCTCCCTGCTCCGAAAATCACAGACCCCCGCCCTCGTCTTATGAAGTATTCACCCCCTGACACACACCCATGTCCATGCACTTCCTGTCTACCTCACAGTTTCATTCTGCCAGTAGGCCTGGGTGTTAATAGTGTAGGGGAGACCGGGGGAAGTTGTGACACGGGTCAGTTGTAACTCTTGCTCTTGCTCCAATCAGGAACAAATTAGGACTCACTTAATTCACTCTGCACATGCTCAGTTTAGTCCTTAGTCTGCATAAGAAGTTGTAGTGCTGTGAGGCAGACACATCAAAATTTGTGAGTGAAAACATAATTGTGTGGTAAGTCATATTTTTGCTCTAATTATTTTTGTGATTGCATAGTTTGCATTTGGAAGTTGTGTAAATTATCTGTGTGAGATAAACAAAGATTTATGCAACTGTTTCTCCACCTGTCCACAATAATCTAATATAAGAGTATAATATCCTGTGTAGATCAGTGTTCTTATTTCATATATCGGCCAGTATATCAGTTATCGGCCAATATCCGATATATTAGATATCGGCTTTTTTTAGCCCCCAATATCGGTATCCGTATCAGCCCCAAAAATCCCATATCGGTCGGGCTCTAATCACTACATGTAGAATTTTTCACTGAGCTCCTTCTGATGTAATTGCTGTACTGGCGACTACCGTTGCACCAAAGCACAGTAGCTGTCGATTACCCTGAATGCACTTGGTTCCTAAGACTGTAGTTGATTAGAATAAAACATTCACATTTTATTCTTGCAGACTGAGGAGTGGGCTGTTGTTGTAACATAAACAGCATGGCTGGCATACTAATGTGTTCACAGCAGGTTATTCTCATGCATCTCTAATGAGACATTTGTCAGAACATTCTTTACAGTCTTTGAAAACATCTGTTTAATACCATTGTCACTGACCACCCAGCTTATGCAGCGAGATAAATCACGAAGGAGAGATTTAAATTGAAAAAGTAATTGCAGAGTTAGATTCTAATTTGTTATGTCAATCACTGTTTACATCTACCATAAAGAGAAGACAACGGTTTGGTGTCCCCTGAAGTAGAGCCTTATGTGGTTAGTTACAGCACGCTGGTGACTTCAGGGGGCTAGCTCACATAACAGTTTATTTGCTGTAGTTCAAGCTCCACTGATCCTCTACAACAGAAGTGATGAATGCAAAGGAAGCATTATCCAGAGTTAGAGGAGCCACTGTTAGAGGAAGCTAAGGTCTGTATGAGTAAGGCAGGATTAAGGAACTGTAGACATGTGCTTTTCACAGGATTTGGTCATGTAATAACACAGGACTGGAAAGATAAGGGATGGAAGTACAGCCAGATCTGTTCTGTCCTTCAGCAGAAAGTTCCAGGCATTTTCACTGTCAAAGCTGTCACGCTGAACTCAAGCATACATGAGGTCAAATAGAAATGAAGAAGAAAGTCATGTCGAACACTGCCAAAAATCAAAATCTTACCAAGTGTTTTTTTTATTTGTTTTTTCTCATTTCTAGTCAAAATGTCTCATCACACTTAAAATAAGACATAATCACCTAAAGAGTAACTTTTCAGTGAGATATAAAAACTTATTTTTAGTCAATACATCTTGAAAATCTTACTTCAAGAAATCTTACCAAGATAATTTTCAAACTTGTTCCATTGGCAGATTTTTTTTTTTTGCTTAATTTGAATTTTATTTATTTATTTATTTATTTATTTTGCTTAATTCAAGAAAAAAAAAAATCTGCCAATGGAACAAGTGAAAATTATCTTGGTAAGACATCCCTAAAGCGATTCTAACTCATCACTGCCATGATCTGGTTTGATGACCTGCTATCCCAGGTGTGGTGCTATTCAACTTCAGCGATGAAGCCTTGTTTGGGCAGTGGCGCCCTCTACTGTCCAAACCACAAATCCCGCCGTGGAAAAGGGCAATTAACCGACAATTAATAATTTAATCCCACAAATTCTTATCGACAATTAATTGATAGTCAATTAATCGTTTACATCCCAAATAGGCAGAAGTTAATTTTTTCCCCATTAAAGCAAGAAGATTTGGAGTCATTATTTCAAGGTTATTGTTATATTGTTTTACTTGAGATCACATTGGTGTGACTAAAATGAGTTTGACACCCTTGACTGTTAATATCTTAAGCAAAATTGTTGCACTTTGCAAATTCATCCCATGGGCCGGATTGGAACCTTTGGCGAGCTGGTTTTGGCCTGCAGGCCGGATGTTTGACACCCCTTAAATAAAGGGTACTTCTCTAAATTTCCACTGTGAATACATTTGTTCCTTCCCTAAAAAGGACAACTACAGTGAAGGCTCTTTTTGACTGAAGTGACCTTAATTATTTTCAAGTTTTAACCCTATAACGCCAAACGCATCATATTTGATACATGAGTTTTTAAGCCCTCTATATGATCAGTGTGATATTTTTTTTTCCTGAAAAACCTGATGTATACAATTAGATACATGCAATACACAGATAATCCACCAGGGGGAGGAATTCGTTCACCAGAGGCCTTTCCAGTGACACTACAAGACCGTCATTAATGAGGAAGGGGGCATAACTTTGCCAATTTTGAAAAGGAATTACCAATTTGTTAGACATGTTTGTGTTATATTATGTTTTTGTTTGTTCAAAAATAATAATATTTGAGCATTGAGACCCAAAGTATCAAATATGATACAAAATTAAAACTCATACATGGAAATTGATATTTGAAAAAAAAATATTTTTTTGGTTGTTCAGATGGCTCCAGTTTCAAAGAACTGGAATTTTCTTTCCATGATTTAATGGTTCAGGCTTTTACAGGGTTAAGTACAAATGTATTCAAAGTCGAGTTCATGTGTTCATCAGCATCCATTATCCCGATGTCCCTAAACTGATCTGATCTTAAACATAGCTCTCACACCTCTCAAGGCATCTCTGGTAAAGATACAAAACCATTCCTGAAAATAAACAGATGTACTTTGGAGTTTGAGTGCTTTTTCAGTTCCTGTATGATTTTGTATCTTTTCTATAAGTGTCTGGAGGCCAAAAGAGAGCTGCTCCAGCTGCAAATCTAAAAGCATTTCATACTAAGTGTTCAATAAAAATGTTAGCTAAACTAATTGCTGTTGACTGTCTGATAAAAAAAAAAAAAAAAAAGTAGTAATCTGTGTGCGTATGTTATTGTTCAGACCTCAGCTGGAGAGGAGAGTTTATTCAATGGTCCTTCTGCTGTTTTTAATTTTTCAAACCAAGGGAAAATAATGACAGATGCTAATTAAAACCAAATTAGTTTCCATTACCAAAACTAGTTCAGTGACAATACAATGATTTTTGATCCATATGTTATTACTTTCTTTTTCATATAAAATGTTTTTCTCATATCACAAAACCAGTGTCTAGTCCATTTTTGAAACTGAAAACTGAGCACTCATGTAATGTTTGAAGACTGTTGGCTCCACTTCACATGTTTTTATGAACCTGAAATAGAAGATGTGAGGTTTGAGTCTGTTTTATTCAGGTAGCAGGTTATTTATTGACCCTTTGCACGTTACGTCACGCTCTGTTCACGCCGCAAACGACCGCCACGACGGACGGTGGAAGTGATGAATGGCACATTCGACGGCAAACCGGTGAATATCGAATTTGGCCTGAACGTTCTCATTTTTGTTTGATTTTTCCTTCTCTCGTGGTGGAAGATGGTGATATCCTGCTGTGCTGTGCACTGTGCCAACAGGCAAGGCTGTAAACCGAATATAGCATTCTACAGAATACTGTTCAAAGCAGAAAGAAGACTTCGATGGATAGCTGTTATTAATCGCAAGGACTGGTAGCCCTCTAAATACTCCCGGATCTACAGGAACCATTTTTTACATAGTAATTAGAGCTACTTTTAGTTACAGTTTATTTGAGTTTTGATTGCCTGCTGGGGGAAACATGTTAAAAACATACGCAACTAGCTAGCTAACATTAGCTGTATCTTACCTTTGTCATTATGAGATACATTCCTCTGCCATGAATACAGCACCACAACTTGGTAACCCAACCTGAGATGAAGAACTGGTAAGCATCAACACTTTTGTATGCTTTTAGACCAGCACCTGTGTATGGGGACACTCCATTTATAACAGAATGGTACAGATCGTGTGCTTTAAACTCCAGTAGACTGGAGGATTTTGCGCGATCCGTAAACACATTGGGAGGGAGAAGGTGTGGGTCGGTAGCTAGCACTGCTATCACTAGCTTCTCTAAATTACGTTCTTTGTCCTGTTAAGTAAGGTGAGTCACTTCGCAGGACAACTCCAAAGCATTATTTTCAGTGCTGCTAGCCATCGCTTAAAATCATCCGTTTGTTTGCTGTGTCGCTTTTGTCGTCCACCATGGCATTGCACCCCCAGCCATGTGATAACTGTGACATTGATGCAAAGGGTCAATAGATGTTAGCTAGGTCCGGCTGTCTCGGTCACCTACATCCAAGATATAAAAGACACTGTGTTCAAACTGAGGCCTGATGTCAGTTTTTTTTTCGTAAAAAAAGACTTAACGCTCACTCCCAAGTTCTTGAGTGCTTCTTTTCTGCTCTTCTACAGCCACAACATTGTGCAACACTAGCTAACATTAGCACTGAAATCGAGTTGACCAACATCTAAAAATGACACAGTCCGCACAACCAGAGGAACCAGGTTCATATATTCTTTATTGAAATAAAAGTACAAGTACTGGAAAAAGACTAGAAACTTCACACTCATCAGACTACAAATTCTCACACGTTTCTCCACTGCAGTAAAAGTGAGTATGAAATACATTTCCAAGCAAAGCTAACTATACAAATCACGTAAACTCTTTATTTATGTGGATAAAGCCCCATGTTTAACTATTAAATTATCTGAGAATATTGGAATATGCTGACTACAATAGGAAAGGAAATGAATCATCTTTAGGAAGATAGGCAAATATTTTAAAATATGTTTGTAGTTATTTAGAACATTTGAATTTATTAAAGATTATTATGTAAACTGTGCCTCTTACCACATATTTGATGGCCCCCATTTATAAGCTGAGGACTGCTTCTGGAGTGTCCTATTATAAAATGTATCTTGTAAATCAATTGTTGATCTTAACTGTTTGTAATAATTTTGTAATAAATTGAATGATTGATTGAACTGAACCACACATCATTTACCTTAACAAGACAACTCTGATTTACAGGAAATACAGGGTGGGGAAGCAAAATTTACAATATTTTGAGGCAGGGATTGACCAATTAGTTTATTGAAAGTCATGAGAATTTATTTGCCACAAGAAAATTGACATAATAGAAAATGTTTTTATTCTATGTGTCCTCCTTCTTTCTCAATAACTGCCTTCACACGCTTCCTGAAACTTGCGCAAGTGTTCCTCAAATATTCGGGTGACAACTTCTCCCATTCTTCTTTAATAGTATCTTCCAGACTTTCTCGTAATAGTTTTGCTCATAGTCATTCTCTTCTTTACATTATAAACAGTCTTTATGGACACTCCGACTATTTTTGAAATCTCCTTTGGTGTGACGAGTGCATTCAGCAAATCACACACTCTTTGACGTTTGCTTTCCTGATTACTCATATGGGCAAAAGTTTCTGAAAAGATATGGATAATAGTGTTAGGTATGATTATGACATCAATATATGTTTGGTTTCAAAACAATTGACGTAGTGCCTGCTGAGAAAAAACAACTAAATGTTCATTGTAAATTTTGCTTCCCCACCCTGTACAAATATATTGAAAAGAAGCATTAATTTCACTTCAATGTGCAAATCAGATTTTTGTGTCTGTGGAAAATATTCAAACATTATAACACTGCCTTTTTCATGTTTCGCCTTCTCATGTTTCTTCAAACATACGAAAAACAGTCAGTAATATGCGCCAAATGCATTCACACTGAAGGAAAATGCATACTTTGAAAATGGAAGGAGTCCAGACTAAAAACTGCCTGAAAAATAAACACTCAAACCCACTGAAAATCTGTTTCTGCTTTGAAATCAAGCTGTCATGTACACCTCTATTACCTGTCTTTTGCAGTGAGTTAATAATCGACACATTTCAGATTTTACAGGAACACAAAGTTGTTCTACACGTCTTTAAAAAAATGGCGCTGAGTCAAAGCATGTTTCATTTCTGCTGCAGTGATGATAAACCAGATAAAACACTGACATATGGAATGTCCATATGGTAACGCAGCAGAACACTGAAAAAATATCAGAATAAAGCAAACAGTAACAAAACCAACAGCACCTGTATGATATAAACACATACAGGCCTTATGGAGCAGATTTTAAGACGCATCAGATCTGCCTTAAACACCAACTTTATAGTGATTATTCAATTCTTCCTCCATTTTCTTTCATCATTTCCTAATAAAAACACTCACAACGCTAACCTAAAACCAACATGATTTCAGAATAATTCATGACCGAAGGTAGACTTTGCATCTTCTTTTTGTCTTACCCTAAACTCTGCTCCACTTCCTTTACATATAACCACAGGATTCAACATGTCTATTTCATAATACATTCACACCTATTCATTTCACTGCACAGTGGGACTCCAAATCTCATCGACTCCCACAGACATTAAAACAGGGTGAGGATGCACAAATGAATTTTCTGCAACTTAAATATGTTACTTCATTTTGTTGTTAATGGAAAAACAGGGAATGTTAATCTTTACAATCTTCTAAATGACATCTCACTCCTTCATGGGTTTCTCATTCCCAAAAACATCACACAAGACAAACTCAGCATGTGGAGAAACCCATCAGTTATTCTAGGTGGGATTACAAAAAATGGAACGTTTCAGATGTATAGCATGGGTTAATGATTGTTCCGTGATGTGAATCCCACAGATGAGCTCAAACTTTGCCTTTTAGCTTATGTGTTTTTATGTAAATGTTCACCTCAGTGCTTTCGTTTCCTTTGTTTCCCTATGTGACGGAAAAAACAACCTTGTCAGAATGCAGCATTTGTTTCCACAAACCATGAATTCATCAAATAAACTAAATATTTTGAGCCAAAAGTAACTAAGTCTACATTCAGACAACAGGTCTAAATGCAAAATTGGATTTTTGGGGTAAATTTTTTTGTGTGCTTGTTCATATTACACATTAAATGCAACTTCTGTCAGTTTTGAGTATGAACTGAATTCGACTTTTATGTGACCCACTGTGACGCACTGTTTACAGTAAATATAGAGAGAATTGTGAGGATTGTCGCATTTCAATGATGTGGAGGTCAGATAAATGACTGAAGTCGCATGGCAAAATATCGGATACATATCAGTTTAGGACCACATATGAAGGTGGCCTGGGTCGGATTTGACCCAGTTTGTGCCGTTCAAACTGTCTTTAACAGATCGGATACAGGTCGCATATGGGCAAAAAAATCGAATTTGGGCCACATTTGCCTGCAGTCTGAACGAAGCCTAAGTGTCCAAGAATGTCCAAAGGTAACTATTTAAAACAATTTCTATTGGTAACTTTAGGTACAGACAGAACTTGGTTAAGTATAGGTAAAGATACCAGGGCCTATTTTTAACCGTAGACTAGTCTACAGAAGTGGACAATTCTATCATAATTTAATCTACTGGTTTTTGGTCTGCCGATATGATGTCTTGAGTCTGTCATTTGTCAGCATCTTTACTTTTTGGAGCTAGAAATTACCGTATTTGGACAAAAAGGTGGAGCTCTACCTACCTACCTACAGTATCTATCTATCTATCTATCTATCTGAATCTGAATCTAGAGAATGATCTACTCTGAAGACCACATTATTTGTTGGGATTGTAACACTAGTAATAATTCACATCTATCACATACAAGCAAAATATGCTAAATCTTCTTGGTAAATTAGCCTGCAACATTAACCCAACCAAAATTAATAAAAACAATAACTTTGGTGAAGTATCGACATGCAGTATTTATAAAGAATAGAAAACAAAGTAACTCCTACTGACACAAAAACAGTTGAGTGTATAAACCAGCTGCTAGATGGGTTTTGTTCAATGACGAGACTTTCTCTACAGATCCTGGGGGTGGAGGTAAGAGGATGCAGGTCAGGTACAGACTGATCACATGAACACATGACTTATTAGATTCCATATACACTTTATGAGAGTAGAAAATGTAATGACTAAACTATATCTAGAGAGGGGTTTAATGGAAGTCTGTGGGAGTAAGGCTTTTTTTTTTTTGTTTTCTATAACATCATCTAGTGGCCATCTTTGGTATTACATTTTAACCCTTTCATACATAGTGGGCACTACAGTTGACAGCTGTTCAAAGCTGTTCTCTTGTATACTCATGGATTTTATTGTTTTAGTTCCATATCAGCCAACACAGTGGACACCTCTGCATCCTCCCATACACTGACATTCATACCATCAGTGTAACTTTGCTGTTCTTGATAAACCTGATCTGCAGTAACATGTTTGGGTGTAAATCAATTGCTTGTGATTGTTGTTAGACTGTAATTAACCATTTTTCTTAAACAAAAACTTTTTTTTTTTTTCATATTATCTCCATAAAGTGAGTAATAACTAATATTAGAGTATGTTAAAATCTGACAAAAACATCAGATTAGCAGCATTTAAAAAAAATGTATTTCATAGTTTTCACACAGTATATCAGTAAATACATGTTTCTTTGCTTCACAAATTGAATGTATGGTGTGCAGCTGAGTGGACGTTTTTGCAACTTCATGAAAAATAGCTTCATAAAATGTTTTTTTTTTGTTTTTGCTTTTTTTGTTTTGCTTTTTTTTCTCCTTTTTTTTAAAATTTATTTTTATTATGTTTATTTTTTATCTTTAATTTTTATTTATTTATTTATTTTTTAAAAAAATGTTTTTCAGTTGCATTTTTTTTTTCATGCCCAGAGAAGAATAAAAACACTCAGGAAAATTCATGCATGAAAGGGTTAAGAAACATGCATGAGCTGCAATTGCAGTTAAGCAAGAACATAGTGACTCCTTCAGTGACGTATCACGTTGAATTTACACGTATCAGTGCTTTGCAGAAATCCACTTTGGCAAAACTATGGTCTGCCCAGAAAAAATAATCGGCCAAAACATTTTATCTGTGCTATTTTATTAGCGTCAGTACAGAATTGGAGCTCCATCAATTGTTTGTGAATGTAGCCAACTGCTATTCTCAATAAAAACAATAGACTACAATGATTACCAACCATTTTCTCTCTGCTTTTCAGTTCAAATTTGTACTTCATTTGGATGGAAATCTGACGACAAGACCAAGCTGTATTATGTGATGAGGATGAACTTTAAAGAGGGGCGACCATTACATATTAATGAGAACCGTATAGGACCCGCGAGTGCAGATATAATGTGCATGTGCAAACAGCAGGTAATATCATGTTACACTTTTTTCTTTCCAGGGACAAATGAAGCTTCTCCACTGAGAGCGAATGGTCTTATGCAAATGAGTAGCAGATATATCTCAACCACAAAACAAATTAGCAACACATCTATCACATATTCCTCGGTGAAGATGACGAATGAGAGATGTACTCGCAAGGGGAGAATGTATTGAGATAAGCCGGCATTCTCTATAATTTATAGACTTAGAGACTCAAGAGCCAACGCAATCATTCTTATGAGACTGATTCAAGCAATCTATCACTCCCACAGCGAGCCCGTCCCGAGCAGTTTTTAAAGACTGTTTATGTGATAGATCTTCTGAACAGGGAAACGCCTCGCAGGTTCAATAACCTGCTGGCTGAGTTGTTGAGCATCCAGGGTGCAGAGTTACGGAGATGAGAGCTGCTCGGCGCTGTGTACTGCCAGAGAGATTGCAAACAAAGCCGCTCTTCCTGCCAGCGATAGGAAAACCTCTAAGGAGAAGTGCATCTGAGCATGTGTACAATGTGAAATATAAATGAAAGTGAAATGCTTTGGAATTCAATATTTTGTACATCCAGGCAAGGGGATTCTATCTGTATTAGTCTTTAGGAATTTTCCTCATTATTTGATCTGTTATCACACAAAAACATCACGCAACACAGAGCAACTAACATCAAGGGAACACATCTGAAGGGATTTGGCATTCAATACTGAAGCACAAACTGTTAACGACGGACAAGTTTCACATCAACCCATAAAGACCCAAAGAACCACCAGTGATCAAAACCATCTACTGAACTAAAATGTTAAATATCTGTAGATCCACTAATCCTATCCATACAGGTAAAAAAATTGGTGTAAAATGCAGTTTGTCGTCTTTTCATGGTCATCAGATATGACCCATTTGGAGGTTCAGAGGCTTTGTAGTTACCATGGAAACACTGTCATCTTCTACAACATTGATTCACTACTAAAACTCATGGAGTTGGCTCAATGACAGTGGATGGAGACACTTGTTTTTATGTTGAGTTAATAAATGATTTTACCGGAAAAAAAAAAAAAAAAATTCTTCAGTTTTCTTTGTTTCTGATAACTAGGGATGCACCGATACTGAGCACAAATATGTCTACTCGTACTCATGAAATGCTTCGATACAAACACACCAATACCACTTCACGCCAGCGTGACGTTCACAGTCAGCAGGTAATGTCAGCAGTGAGGAGATATTTCAAAATAAACAACGATGACTGTAAGTTACGTTAAAGACACAGACAGACACAGATGGAGCGTATTGTCCGTCCTCTGGGTAAATTCCACGTGCAATTCTCTCCATTTTCTGGATGTATACCCAGATCCATATGAATATCATCATATTATCTTCTATATAAGGCTCTGTACGTACCCAGATGGACAAGCAATACAACCAAGAACCGTGGAGGTAGTGTATCTTTTCAAAAGCGACTGTGTGAGTTAGTGAAAAACTACTGACAGATTTATGACAACTACCCTCATCAATATCAACATTAGTATCCATATTAGTATTAACTCTTGTGTCATCACCATGTTTGTTATTATTTGCTGTCTTCTTCTTCTTCTCAAAAAACTTTACTTTTCTTCATGGTATTTGTCCAGTATGGATAACTAAGAGCGGCGCCCTCTGGTGGATTGATTGACAAACACACATTCCAACACATTAAATGTCAGTAGCAGCACTTTGTTCCAGTCAGACTAATGACAACGACAATAAAGCACATTTACAAAAGGAACTAAGAACTGTAATGGTATTATTAAGTAGTCATATCAGTACTTGGTATCGGTAATAGGGCTGTGTATTGGCAAGAATCTGGCAATACAATACAAATCACAACACTAGGATCACGATATGATATATCACGATATATTGTGATACTGTTAAAAAGGCAATTTTTTGTTTCTTTCTTTTTTTTTTTTTTATGATTATTTCTTTGAAGAATTGAATTACACCCGAAATCTGCACACATACTAAACACATTTTTATTTGATCACAACAGGATCTAATGCTATATCACAAAATGTTCCTGTGTTTAAACTTAAATGATATTTTACAGACATTAGTTTAAGATCCTGTTCAAATGCTCATATTCTATTAGTTCAAAACTAACATCAGAGCATTATTTTAGTTCAATCCCAACAAAGGAACAAACGTTATTTAATAAAACAGTGTTAAATAATACTAAATAAAATATAAACAAAAAAAAAAAGAAAAAATAACCACAATATCTGTATTTGAATAAATACCTAAAAATACAGTTCTTTTTAATATCAATACAGTATTGTGAAATGAAATATCATGATATATTGCAGAACCAATATTTTCTTACACTCCTAATCGGTAAGTACTC
Organism: Sphaeramia orbicularis; assembly: GCF_902148855.1. NCBI lineage: Eukaryota > Metazoa > Chordata > Actinopteri > Kurtiformes > Apogonidae > Sphaeramia > Sphaeramia orbicularis. The sequence goes on along the minus strand of NC_043977.1, from coordinate 50,978,507 downwards.
AAATGTAAGTACTTGGACTTGGACTTGGACTGGAAAAAAGTGGTATCGGTGCATCTCTAATAATAATCTCTATAATATTAAGATGTTTTGTTTGTATTTTTAACCTGTATTTTTAAATGTATTCTGTTTGTTGATTGCTTGTTTGTTTGTTTTTAAATGGACTCCCAAGTCTGCAAATAAAGATGATGATGAATCCTGAACGTTAATCTTTTATTTATTTATTTATTTATTTATTTGGACAATGTAACAATACATACAAAGGAATGGAATTACAGTGCATTCATTAGACATTCCCTTTTATACCCCCCCACTATGCCCAAGCCAACCCCAAGGCCTTCTGAGAAGGGGCAACAGCAGGAATAGGAACATTATAACAAAGTCTCTAATCAGTAGAAAGTCAGTTAAGTCCAAGCAGTAACAAATCTGTGATACACAAATGAGCCAACGTAAATAGAAGAGAATAAAAATTAAAAAAAATAAAAAAAAACAATCCTGATCATTAATCTGAGCTTTTACGAACATCTACATGGTCACTAAACGTAAAACGTAAAAAGTAGGAAAATACACGATTTTCTCTGAAAAAATGCAAAATACAAAGGATAATATTCCATTTAAAAATGATGATAAATCACTTTAAAAACTAAAAATGGAGAAAAATTCATTTGGGAACTGCCACAAAAGTAGAATTTGGTCTTTACGGGTTAAACCGTTTAATGATCTAACTGACCTGACTTAATCTTCTGTCGCCTTTTTTTTTTTTTTTTTTTCCTGGACAAGATTGTGACTAGAGCGTCGTCTCCCTCAAAGTCGTCCTCATTACTTATCTTTAAAATCTGAGTGGCTTTCACTTCAGCGGCAACATGAGAACTTGTCAGAGCACTTTATCTGAAAAAAGGCACTCTTTGAGCTGGATCAAAGCGTGTCAGTTTTTAAACTCTGAATATATCTCCAGTGACAAAAACGCTCTCTATTTTGAGAACACACGGTTTTTCATGGACTACTTAAAAGACAACTCCGCATTCCTATTCCACTTGGACAGTGAAATACAGAGTAAAACAGGATGATGTCTAACTAAAATGCTGAGATAAGCCTCAAGTAAACAATAAATTACTATTGTTAGTGATATAACAGGATGAAATTAGCTCTCAGATATGTTATCTCATTCAATTTGTCGCCCACACCAATGACATGATGTGAAACTAATTTCACTGATAGCGTCTTTCTTTCTGCACGATTTCTGTGTTTATCAGTGAAGAACCAGGGGCCACATGAATAATCAACGCATGTGCACAAAAACCCAGAAATTATAAATCTATGTACTGTGGAGAAACTGCAGCTCATATTAGCTTCTGTAACAACACAACTAGGAAATATTAATGATGTTATTAAAGGTGTTAACCTAAAAAAATAAATATTAATTCAAACATGAATGTCTTCCAGCCATGACTAAAGCTGTATTATACTTAAATGCTTATGTATATAAGCACTGGCAGTGGGAGAGGGTAGATACAACAGCTTCATTAATCATTTATTTATATAGTACTTTTTAAAACACAGTTATAAAGTGATTCACAAGTAGGGTACAAATATGTTTTACATTCACTCATAAATACTTTCTAACATAAAAAGCACATACAAACCAGAAATGGCAGCAGATAAAAACCTGAAAACTGATCCAAAATAAGGACATAAAAAGCCTAAAATACAGAAAACACAATATGAAAAGGCTTTGCTGAAAAGGTCAACCTTTACAGACAAACACAGACAGAAATACATGCATTCATATTACATGTATTATCTTCCATCTCTCTAAGTGAAGCGCTTTAACCCAACCACTTGTGGGTTGTACACTGTATGGATATTCATTTTCATTACTAAAGGTCAATGCTGCGCACATCTTCACATGTTAGCTCTTAACAACTACAAGGTCTATGGTGGCCAGTTGAATGTAGTCAGGTTTATAGCACAAGAACTGCAACATGTGTGGATTAGACTTCATTTGAAAGGAAACATCTTCTGGTTTCTGTGGCTGAAACAAACCTTGAACAACATTAGTTTAACATGCTTCAAATATAACCCTAACCCTCCATTACCAGGTTAAAAACACTTATAAAACAGCCTCTAATGCAATATAATGGGATTAAACTCAACCCAATTGTAAGACAATGTAATGGAAAGGAATATGATATTATAGTTTTCAAGTACAATGTCCCATAAAGGAACTAACTGAATTTTATTTCATTTTATTTCATTTTTTGATTGGTCCCTAAACCTGATTTTGATTTGAATGTAGGCGAGGCGTGTATAAGCATTTAGCTTCTGCCTAAGCCTATTCTGTCTCAAGATAATTCCTCTGACTTAAAATTAGCCTCATTGTTTGTATTTTCTATATTATGGATGATGACAGAATAAACATCAACATAAATATTTAACATTGCCAGTGACCCAGAATGGATTACATTTTGGTAAAGTACCGAAGGTCAAAGGTCAAATTTTGTATGAATTTTTTAAATCTTTTTTTTTTTTCCCATTTACTTATGCTGGCCAAAATTTGTCTATGCTGACATCAGCACACACATAGACATGATGACATCAGCTGGATCGATGCCAAAATAAGCTTCAATACGTGCGAGGGGTGGGGTTTGTTGTGTTTGACACCACTTGTTTGAATTTATTTTCGGAATGCATGAGAAACAGATTGAAGATGAAGAATTAATCTACCAATGCGACATTTTTGGTCACGTTTCTAAACAGTAGTGGATCCAGAAAAAATGGAAGGGGGGATGGGGGGGGGGGTGGCAGGGTCCAGGGTCAGACACCAGGTGGAGGTTCAAGGGGGCGAAGCAAAGCAAAATTAACATGATAAATGCTTCAAATCACATACAACTGTTTTTATTATTATTATTATTATCATTATTATTATTATTATTATTATTGTTATTATTATTATCACACACTAATAAAATGAATTTAACCTCACTAATGTGACCATGTGATGGCGCTAGTACAAACACTGAATCCAAATGCAGGAACTCGGACACAAAAATAAGGTTCAAAAGGTTTATTATTTACACACAGGTGTAAGAATAATAATAGTGACAGAATCTTGAGGATAATGGTTGGAGATATCCTCCTCTGATTCGTCCTCCGGTTCGAGGGCAGCAGCCCGTCTCCCCGAACGGCGTTTGGGGTATTTTTCCCGACTGGGGAAAAGCAAAGGGAGGTCAGGGACGGAAACAGGTCATACACAGGCAGGCTATCACTCAGGCAACAGGACATAAGGGCTAGACAAATACTCACGTACCAAAAAGTCAGGGCGAGAAGATCGAAACCAGGAAATCAGACGAGGCAGACAAAACCGACAGGGAGCAGGCAGAAGGCAAAAAACCAAGGAATCCAAAAAGGGTCACAACAGGCAGACAAAACGAACAGACGAGGTCAAAACGCTGGTTAGAACTACGAGAGTTACAAACTGGCGTCTGACTAGGGGAAGAGACAGGGTAATCAGGTAAGAGGTCAGGGAGAACAGGGAACAGGAAGTAAAGACGACACATGAGGGGAAACTTAACAAAATAAAACAGGAAATGACAAACAAAACAAAAAAGACAGACAAAACCAGACTAACGTCTGGCTGCGGGTATGACAGACCACTTATGGAACCGAAGCAAAGTGATGGCTTTAATAAGGTTGGACACAGTTATAGCATTAAATTCCACTGAATTCCAAATAATTTAAAATTAGAAACAACAGGATACAGTAGCGGTATAGGCCTATGTTTGACAACTTTGTGTGATTCACTCATTCACTGGCTGTGTTCAAACATATTTAATATTCAGTCCATGCACTTCTATAGTTCCATCTGTGTAATTGTACATTCCATATCACCTGTGGCTGCCTGTTTGTTTTTCATGAAGACATAACATTTCTACATCTTCCTACTCCTTTTCGACCATGCAAAACTTGTACAGGGGTTGGACAAAATAATGGAAACACCTTCCCCTCAAGATGATAATGCCCCAATCCATACAGCTAGAATTGTTAAAGAATGGCATGAGGAACATTCTAATGAAGTTGAGCATCTCGTATGGCCGGCACAGTCCCCAGACCTCAACATTATTGAGCATTTATGGTCAGTTTTAGAGATTCAAGTAAGACGTCGATTTCCACCGCCATCGTCTCTAAAAGAGTTGGAGGGTATTCTAACTGAAGAATGGCTTAAAATTCCTTTGGAAACAATTCACAAGTTGTATGAATCAATACCTCGGAGAATTGAGGCTGTAATTGCCGCAAAAGGTGGACCTACACCATATTAAATTATATTTTGTTGATTTTTTAAGGTGTTTCCATTATTTTGTCCAACCCCTGTATGTGCTTGAAGATAGATTCTGTCCATTTAAATGTTTTATTTTGTTTTGTTTTATTTTATTTCTTTGCATGTTTGAAATAAATAAATAAATCAAATCAAATCAAAAACTGCTTGAATAGACAGTTGTCTCTTCACGATTACACTTTAGTCTAGTTCAGGAGTGTGCGCAGTAGACCTGTCCTCCAATGTAAGAAACAGAAGAGGTATGGGATGCCTAAATTTACACCCTTTAGTACATGTTAAGCTCAGTAGGTAACAGGACAGTCTACAATGTGGGAGACCAGGGTTTAAACCCCAGCAAAACCAGTTGAATAATTTTCAACATTTTACATGTTTAAATGGGGGGTGCAGTGCCGAGGGTGCTGGTAGGTAAATCCGCCACTGATAAATAATACAGACACAGTATAAGAGGTGTAGTTATAATGATATAAATAAGAAACACATGAACTAATGCAGTGACGTTAAAACATTATGTTGTCTCCACATGTCCAGGGTCATTTTGGATGTTTCTGCTGCTGATAATCAATCCCTCAGACTCATCATTTGTACGTATAGAATGTAGAATGATGTGTTCTGTCTTTATTTTTTTAAACCAACTTGTGACATGGTAAGCACAGGCGGGCATAGATATATTTGGTAGGTATCACTTCAATTCCTTGATACAAAAGACACAAAGACATCACAGTTCTATTATTAGATCCTATTCACTGTATTAAAAGGACTGACTACTGAGAAACACATTTTTCCTCATGTCTTTATGTGAGTGAGGTGCAGAACATGATTAGAGTTACAGAGTAGAGCGGCGCTGGATCTGGCTGACAGACCGTTGTTTCCTACTGTATCTGCTGTACTTCAGTCTACACAACACACTTAAGCTGCATGAATTTCTAACCTTGGGGTGTCTGAAACTGTTTCGACACAGCTGGAGATCCAAAATGATCTGCTTTTCCTGCTGCCTTTCATTGAAAGTGTTTTCACAAAGAGGAGCGGAGCGGCCAACAGCTTTTTTCCTTCCTTTCTTTGGGGACAATCAGAACGAGCATGATTGGCTCTCACCTGGTTGGTGGTCAGGTTTCATGTATAAAAGTAATCATTTCCCAACTTACATCTGCAGCTGCGATGGGCGCCTTTGAATATTTGCTCTTTAACACCCTTTCTTTTTTTTTTTCTTGATCAATTTTTTTTAAAATTTATTTTCATTGTGCATCTCCAAAAGTACAATGCAAAAAAAAGAAAGAAATTCACATTTTATGATTTAAGAATTTGTGACACACAAAGTATAAACCCCACCCCCACAGAACCAATGGTTACCCCCATACCAACCCAACCTGGATCTCAAAATACAAAAACTACTAATAAAAACAAATATATGTGTATAGATGAAAGAGAAAATAACTTACAGGTATAAACAGATAGGTGATCAGGATAGTCATAGATAATTATGTTGCACTCTTTCTTTAACCACACACTGTAAGACCGGATAAGATGAGTATATTTAAAAAAAATTTGAGGAAATGGGTTGCCTTAAAAAATGTAAGCAATGAGTAATGACAACTTGAGTGTATTAAACTTAAATGCTTGATTTGAATGGAATTGCTATTTTAAGTACAAATGCCAAGTTAATTTAACTTAAAATTTGTTGCGAAGTGAATTGCTTTGTACAATCATTAGACTAAATATTATCAGTTCATTAGATTCATTTCCAAGTTGATTTAAATTAAAATTTTTTGCAACCTAAATTACTTTGTATAATTATTCAACATACTATATTGTGTTGGACGGAAGTTGTGTTGGAAGTTAGCTATATGTAAGTTTAATTTACCATTACAGAATGTGCTTTTAATTTGGCAAGGAACAAAAATTATCACAAACCCAGACCTATCCCAGATGAACAGTAAAGCCATTGTTCTTCCTCTGGCTCTGACTCATGATGCAGCTCTACAAAATACAAAAACAAACACAAAAAGGCTAATAAACATTGCCATACACACATTCAGTCCAAATTAACACTAACAGCACAACCCCCCTGAACCCCTGCACTGAAAAAGAACACATTTTCAACAACATGCCCAATACCCACAATGCAATGCAGAGAAAAAAAGGTGTGGTCATGACTAAAACTTAGTGATTTATGCTGCCTTCCAGGCCACCCGTAACTCGTGTTTTTCCAACCTACTGGTGAAAATGCACTGGAATGCCAGTCAAACCTGTGACTTCCCACCTGTGAACTTGTACTACATCGATGTACTCCCAGTTCTGACGTCACGTAGCAATGGCAGCCCCCATGGGTGTGGTGTTTATGCAAATTGTTTATTAAAACAAGGTATTGCTCTGACATTATTTATCTCCAAATGTTCTGCATAATCAGCAGCTGCTCTAGTGTTAGCTAGTTTTCAGTCCACTGAGTGCAAGAATAAATTAATACCAAATACATATCCAAATAAACAAATAATATAACATAAAAGGTACAACAGCTTCTCTTGCCTTATGCGCCATTTTTACTCCTCTGTTTCCATCAAATAAGCAAAGAGCAAACACCTTTGGCGATAGAAATGATTGTAAATGAGCCTAACGTACGGTCCACCATGTTGGTTTGTTTACATCCAGCTCCTACAGTTCCTTGGGCTCAGGCAGTTTGGTGTGACTTGCCTGGGCTGTTACAAAGTCGTGAGTCGTGATTTGAAGTCGTGACTTACGGGCTCAAAAAATGGCCTGGAATGCAGCATAAAATCCATTCAACTTAAACTTTTTTGAACTTTCGACTAGGTCTACAAATTAGTAGAATATTCTTAACATTTTATAGAAATGTAATAAAGCTTAAATCATTTAAGTACATTGTCATTAAAGCCTTTTAGTAAATACAAAGTCCAGGCTTACAGTGTAATGTACACACCATCCCACATACTAAGAGTTTTTCGACCGGCTGCATGCATCCGGCCCACTAACCTCTTCATCATAACTATGTCTACAAAATTCTTTAACACCTTTTCTGAGGCTTTATGGTGAGTGTGAACACAGAGGGACAGTCTTGGTTTTAGTGTTTCAGGTAGGGTTGAAGATTCTGAAGTTTAAACTAATGAAGCTCAAGCTACTTTTGATGGAAAACCATTTCATTTTTTAAGACTTTATCCAGCAAGTGACTATTTTTGGTCCTTTCTGCATACATTACAAGACAGTGACAGGAACGGTTCCAGTGAGGACAGTGAGTCAACAATCTGAGGTCCAATGTGGTCTCCAGGGTCTGGAAGGTCCACCTCTGCATGAACAGTGGAAGCTAAAGGATAGACTGTTGTGTGGAGGAGGGGTGGGATTAAATAAGTTCTACTTCCTCCCACTCCTTTTCAAATGTGCAAATGAAGTCATGTATATGTATAAGGTTTTTTTTTCCATGACTTACATACCATGACCTGTTTTATTTTTAAAGACTGAGTAAGATGTCTTTGTCTTGTTGCATATTCGAAATAAAATAAAATAAAATAAAATAAAACAAAAAAACAGTGAATGTACTTGCTTTGTTAGGTACCATGAAGTAATGGTACTAATGTAAGGAATGATGTTCAAAGGGATAATGTGGATGTGGACAGGGGTCTGGATCAGCATTTATGTGGTCTAATGTTCTAAAAGTGATGTTCTAATGTTCCAAAATACACTTTCCTTTCACCTTAAATGTGTTTTTGTTGCATTTTTATATTTACATCTTTGGATTTTTTATTTTATTTTATTTTATTTATTTTATTTTTTTGCCTCTTACAGGTAAGGAACCAAATATGGTAACTTCATTGACCTTTATTTTCAACATAACAATAAATATTTTTGCAAATTTCACAAAAGTAATAAAATCTTGTTATATCCTTCAATAATACACTAAGGTTGAAAGTTTGAATTTCAGAGTATTTCTATGAGTGAACAATAAAGGGTTAAAAGCTGCCAGATGTACTTCCTGTAAGGGCTGGGAGATATGGACAAAAGTGTTCTTTTCGAGAGATTTTTTTTTTTTTTTAGTTTAACCCATGAAGACCCAGTGTTACTTTTGTGGCAGTTCCATTTTTTTTTTTTTTCTCTACATTTAACTTTTCTAAAGTGACATCACAATTTATTATGACACAATCTTCTGTATTTGGTGTTTTTTCAGTGAACATCAGATATTTTCCTATGTTTAATTCACTGATCATGTAGATGATAAGATAATAAGTATCGGTCATATTATAGTATATAGTATAGATATGCTTAGAATAGGAGGGTTATTACTGTATTGATTATATAAGGAGTAGGGGTGGAAGTTTATAAGTTATACTTCTTCTCACTTCTTTTCGAATATGTATCATATGTCTTACGTCTTATGTTTAAGTGGTTTGTATTTATTTTCTTCTGTTTTGATAATCATATTCGAAATAAATACATCCATCAATCAATCAATCAATCAATCAATCAACCAATGTTCATAAAAGCTCAGATTAAAATTGAGGGTTATATCAAAAACAGAGAAAACTGAAGAAAAAGTGACTTTTTCAGTAAAATATTTCATTAACTGAACATAAACCCAGTGTACAAATGTACTTTTTCATGTTGATGTTCATTTTCGCTTGATCGGACCCAATAACAATAAACATTCACCAACACTTACCGAAGAGCAAAGCATTTCCCACATTTAGAGGGAGGTGTCAATAATAATGAGTAAATCAACAGCACACTGATATTTTTAACCCTTTCGTGCATGAATTGTAAGAACCTTAGTCAAGATTTTTCGGAATGCTTTAATTCCTCTGTAGCTATAAATAAAATAATGCAATTGAAATGTTTTTTATGAACCTATTTTTCATGGATTTAGAAAAATGTCCACTTAACTGGATAATTAGCATGTGATTTACCCTTTATACAGCCAGTGATGCATGATGTCCAGTTCAGCAGACATGGGATTAATTGCAAATTTCTTCCAATATAAAATAAATATCTGGAATTTTTAACAATGTTATTAATCCTTAGGTGTTACTTGGTGCTGCATATTTTTTCTACCTTCAGGGGTGTCCTGATATGGAAGGATTTACAAGATACACCTGCATTTCTGACTTCCTGTCGGCCATCTTGGTTATGAGTTTTTGTTTTGTTTTGTTTTGTTTTGTTTTTTTTAAAAAGCAATTTCAGCAATGGACCAATAGGTGTCAGTGTACGGGATGATGCACAATCGTCCACTGTGTTAGCTGATATGCAACTACAACAACAAAACCCATAAATATGCAAGAGAACAGCTTTTGAATGGCTGTCCACTGTAGTGCCCACTATGCATGAAAGGGTTAAAGGTGAAAACATGAACTGAATATACCCTAAATCAGTCATCATCATTGAATATCATTTTATGTCCTTGCCCTAACTTTAAGCTACTCAGATGAAGCTATTTGTCATCAACAGATGTATCAGCTAATAGAAAAGAAAAGAAAAAAAAAGAAAAAAGTATCAACTAATAAGTTATTGCAATAAATGAATACATGCATATTTTTTTCACTAGGAAAAAAAAGAATGAAAAGGCCAGTTTTTATGTCTTTCATTGTTTAGTCAGCTGCATTATGTTTAAATGTCAGCATTATTTAATTAACAGTGCTTTAAAAGTGACAGAATGTGCCCTTTACAGCTACAATCTTTTTTTGTTACAACTGAGTGATAAAAAAAAGACAGAAAAAAAAAAAGACCAAATCCGTCCCTATCTGACCATATCTTCAGATCTCCGTGGGTGCCGTCAGTCCTGGTTTGTGTCTGATCTGTACCTTTAAATGAGCTCACCACCAACCAGTTTAAGTTTTATAGAAACAGAAAAATAGCAAAAGCAGTTAAATTATTGACTGAGATACACATGTCATACCCACTACAGTAATGAAACGTCCTCTTTGAAGTTTTCGCCCCATAAAATAGCCTATTTGAAGCTTGTTATTTGATCCGTTCTCTTTTTTTTTTTCCATAACGCCAACAGCATTCAAACAGGTTTATTTTTCTGCTGCTTTGACTACTTTGGTCAGAGACAGATCCATTCAGGTTGTATTTGCATACGGCTGCAGCGTACAGTCCTACTGCTGAATGGAGTGGAGGACAGACAGATGGAGCACATCACTTCAGCTCACTATTGCTTGCTTTTTGTGGATGTAAATTGAACCTTTGGTCCCTATTCCTTTTTTTTTTTTTCAATTGTAGCAGTCCACAGAATGGAAATGGCAGAGGAGTGAAGTTTCAGTCAACCAGAACAAGAAAGAAAGTGAGAGAGTGAACAAAACTTAACAACCTTATGTAACACTTGCTTGGTTATTTAACCACCCTGAAACTGTTGGCGATTAGTTTGCTGACAAAGATATTTTAATAGATATCTAAGGAGCTGTGCTTAGGAAATAGGTTTAGTAAGTATTAAATAAATCTTAAGTGCCATATTGAGTGGTGTGTATTGGCTCGATCTGTTCATTATTACCTCTGCCAGGAGGTACTGTGATCACTTTGCTTTGTGCGTTTGTTTGTTTGTTTGTTTGTTTGTTTGTTTGTTTGTTTGTTTGTTTGTTTGTTAGCAACTTTACGGGAAAACTATTACAACCATCTTTACCAAATTGTACCAACAGATAGGCCTAGGCCCTGGGACCAACCCATTAAATTTTGGGCCAAGTAGACCAAAGTTCAAGGTCACAGCAAGGTCACAAAATCTCAAATTTTCCTATCTCTCATCATTGAGCAATTTTCGAAAATTCATAAAAAAAATTCAAAACAACTCAGATTAGCCTCCAATTTGATCCACCTGTAGCTTATAACAATATCTTGTATCTGGCACAAAATTGTCCACATCCACTGTGGAATGTGGACTCGTTGGACATTTACATTTAACACTGAAAATCCCATTTACGACACATTTTTCATTAGAACTCAACAAATATTGATTGGAATTTAATATAATTTGACATACACATGACTGGTACCAAGCTTCAACTTTGTACGAAATATCGCTCCGCTCCATTTCTCTTCCGTTACGCTCTGTTGACTTTTGTTATTTTTTTATGCACCATTTTCAAAAAATCATAAAAAAAGCAATTTGTGAAATATCATCTTCTCTTAAAATTAAAATTCTATAAGTAAATAAATAAATACATGCATACATACATACATACATGCATACATACAATAAATAAATAAACAAACAAATAAATAAAAACAAACTACAGACCCCCTGTACTGAAGACCTATAGTTCAAATCTGTTAATTCAATCAAACTATAACTATAAAAATTTAAAACCTATAAAAATGTATTACCATGTTTGACCGCAATTTTTCTGCTGTATGGAACAACCTTGAAACTGTTTAATTTAAAAAGAAATAGTCGATCCACACATGCACACTGTTCGGGGTGCTTGGCGGAGGTTTGCGTTCTCTGAACACTTGTTAATTGACATGTGGGTGCTTCTTTGAAACTGGGTACATTTTGGTACCTGGCACTTTTCCAGCTTTTTAGACCCAATAATAAAAGAGAAATGTACACATATTTACCCCAGAATGTACCTAATGATGACCTCAGATAAATGCAAAACAAAATTATACTCTTGCTCTGAGCCATCCCATAATTAATGAATTTTAAATAAAATATTAGGGTCAAAAATATGACCCAAACTGGGACATGAAAAGCTGCCTTAGATGTCAGTGCATTTGATCTGGAATACATGGCTGTAAAATGGTCTTATATAAGAACTTTGCCAATTTTGAAAAGGAATTACTGATTTGTTAGACATGTTTGTGTTATATTATGTTTTTGTTTGTTCAAAAATAATAATATTTGAGCATTGAGACCCGATGGATCAAATATGATATAAAACTGAAACCCATACATGGAAATTGATATTTGGGAAAAAAAAAAAAAAAAAAAAAGTTTTTTGGATTGTTTGGAAAAACCAATAAAGGCTCCAGTTTCAAAGAACTGGAATTTTCTATCAACAATTTAATGGTTTGGGCTTTACAGGGTTAAATTTGTCGATCCTAGTGGTTTTTCTAATCCAGACATGTGGGTTTTTTATGAATCTCAGTCTCATTCCAGGTTTTGTATGTAACCCATCGTGTCAACTTGTGTTACATACAAAACCTGCCCAGTTAAACGCATATAAATTGTGAATGATTTTGCAACAGCAGTCATTTTTGTGAAACACTCTGCCTTGAATAATTAGTTCAATTCCCAAAATGTACCTGTGAGAGAATAAAGAGATAGTAAAAAAAAATAGTAGCACATAATTTTTGTGTCCTTTTGACAGTGCTACATGCAGATTTTTCTATTAAATATAATACAAAATAATATAAAAATGTGTTTTATCTGAAAAATTGTTTCTCTTTTATCTCAGTATTTATTTTTTAAAATAGACCCAAAGTGCTTCCAAACCTGCTTTAAAACATTAGTCTACATCTGGTTTGAATTTTTTGCCCCCATGACCAGCTTCATAGAAACACCTATATCCAATGGAAATAAGTAAATCTAAAACAACCTGACATAACTTAGACATAACTAAGACCTGATGAAACAATAACAATAAGTTAAGTGTGATGCACCCAGTATGCTTGCATCAAGAAGAAGAATGTGCAAACATTTCAATTTGTGATTTTGTGTTTGATCATGCTACTGTAAAATATATGATCTAAGCATGTCAGATTGTGTTACACCTGTCCACATACTCCTGGGACAGCAACGCACTAAAGAGTTTTTGCTGAAATTGTGGTCAGAAGTGCTTTTTAGTTTGTTGCTTTATCAGACAGAACTTGTGGCTGTATAAAAGACACTGTTGTCCACTGCATAAATACTGCTTGTCACTTTATTTTTCAGATCTGTGCTTTTTGTCACTCAAGAACGTTACAAGTGATGTGACTATAAATGGCTTGAAGGTAGTGGGTGTCGGATACAGCAGTATGCTCTCTGAGATGTACTTTATCTTGTCATCATGAAACAGGATCCTAAAATTGCTCAGTCCTTTGCACTTCCATAGATCACTGGCTGTCACTCTTCCCCAAACGCACTGTCGACATCTATACAGTTTAAAGCCACAACATTACAGTGCACCTCGCAAAATATAGCACCTCCTTTTAAAACTGAAGACATGACCTTGTGCTCCCATCACTGTGTCGCTGATGCACACACTGGGAGGCCTGCTGGATCCTCCTGTTCCTCTGACAGTCTCGGTTTATAGCTGCAATCTGCATGTGGGTGGACCTGACACTTCCAAGGGCTGCTGATGACACCAGCCTCGGGCTGCATCGAGTCTTGTTAAACTCAGCAAGACCCCAAGAGTTATGGCCCACGAAAAATCTGCCTCGTCCTAATTGGATTTCTTATCTTGGCTTGTGGCAAAAAGGACTCAACTGTAATATGAAGAGGGGCATTTAAGAGGATAACAGTGAGCTGTTAAGACCTGCGCACCACATGACGGGGGTCAGACATGCAGAGATTAGCGTCTTTTTGTGCAACACAGAAGAGTTTTGGAGTACTTAATCCTTGCTATGATCCCTGCTTGTTTGCAGTGTTTTCTGAGAAAGGTTCAGTGCGTGCTAAAGGCAAAGTGCATCACGTCGTGTTGTGGCAGTTGCCGCGGGGTGTCAGACGCATCAAAACCATGACTCACTAGTGGTTTGTAATTTCGGGTGGTTTCATACAAGACCAATTGTAAATGCAGCAGGAACCAGAACTCAGGATTTTTTTCCCCTAAAGGTGGAAAAGCAGGCAGCAAGTAAAGAAAAGTGCTGCACACAGAGTTTTAAAAAATGTCTTTTCTCAAGCAGGTGCTCCTGGAATCCATCAGGGCATCTTTGATTTAAAACATATCAGCACAAGGCCACACTCCGTTCTGCTGCATATGAGGCAGAATACTCTCACAGCATTTGGATGCAGAATATAACTCAAGCTCTGCTTGTATGTGACGGGGAACGAAAAGATCTTACATTCGACTCAGTGGGGTGTCCTAGTGGAATATTGTGGTTTTAATGGTTGTTTAACATGAGAGTGAAGGGTGGTTCGTCTGAACATGTCACCCCTGCAAAGAGTTGGAAACACATCCAGGATGTACCCTGACTTTGCCTATTGGTAGCTGGGATATGCTCTGGCATCCTCTTGTCTGCCTTGAGGGCTAAGTGGATCTGTATGAAAATACTTTTTTTAGATACTGAAAGTCATAGCCATTGCCAGATAATACAGAGTGAATTGTTCTTTTAGTAATTCATGTATCATTGTGCATCAATTTGTCCTGCACAATATTGGAAAAAAAAACTGACATTGCAGTACATTTTGTTTATGCAATATTTATTTCTGACTTTTCAGGGAGTGCATCTGCACAGAAAGTTAAATAATACTGCAGATCTGAAAAATATATTTACTTTTTGCTCTTGAAATGCAGTTGAACTGGTTTCAGTGTCCCAAAACCAAGGTGAGCATAGTTGATGACAAGACTGGCTGACCCACATTTGTCATTATGACAACTTTTGGCAAATTAAAAATGCACTTATCAGCTACAGGTGCTGAAAATCTATTTTGTTTTACCTTAGTGATGAGAGATGCAAAAACATGGTTATGACGTTTGTTACAAACACAGGTACAGAGCTAGCCCGTCCAGCCATCCGGTTCTCTCAGTGTATTCAACACTGAGAAAACAGTCTGGAATTGGGCCAGTTGATGTGAAATATGCACGATCTATTCTATACCGAACCAAGCACAAGTCTGTTTCGCAATGCGTCATACTTCTTTTTGTCGCAAGTCAAAGTCAGTTCCAGTCCGCAAATCTCTTTACAATTGTTGTCGGTTGTTTACTTGATTCAAAAATAAAGATTGAATTACAGATTACACCCTGAATCCTTCAGTTTCTCTGAAAAAAGCATCACGTCTGTCTTATCTGTGACTGGTTTACTCAGCACCTTTTAGTCCCGCCTTCATAATTGGATTCAAGCCTCACGATTCCACACATATTTTTCATTAAGAAAGATGGATGTCTGTCCAGACTAGGACGGATCTGGAGATAAATGCATCATGCAGAAACAGTGCCTTTGCAAAATAGTTTCCTAGATGAAGTTGCTTTGGTAAAGAAGTGATTTGTGGTGTTAAAATGACTGAATCCACATATTAAAAAACAAACGTTTGCCTTTATCAAACCATTTCCTTTTCAGTGTAAAGTTCCAGGTCGGAGGAGGTTGATTTTTCACACAGTAAGAAAGTCTTTGAAGGGATGAGAATAAAGACTGAAATAGTCACCCTGTGAGCCAGACTAGCCCTGCTTAACCCCCTGCATCGTCTTTTTATTCTCATTTAGTGTTTATTGGTAAAGTGTAAAACTATCTCAGAGTAATTTTCTCATTATGTTCCACTCAAGATTGTCTGCTGAGTGCAACACTTAGTGGTAAAACCGAGTATACTAGTCCAGTATTTCACTTACAGCTTCAGCGCTTAAGTTTGTTTTGGTGCTAAGGAGCAAAAACGTCAATAACTTTCATCATAGTTCAATTCAAGTGGTCTGAGAGGAAACAAGAATTGAAAACCTTCTGTGGGCTGTAGAAAGACCCAGTGATGCAAGATTTTGACCGCTCACAGGAATCGCCAATTGCTGCTCGACATAAAACCTTGAATAAATAGCTTCACTTTTCCACAGCGATATGAAATAGCATCAGGTCGTCTGAATTGTGCAGAGGATGGATCTGCTGAGGAAAAGTGTGTGTTTTCATATTCTGGTGTTTTTGCCCTGATTTTGGCTTCTGTAGCTCCAACATCAAATTGGTTTGAAAAGGTTTACATCTGTGGAGAAAGCGTCTGTTTTTGGTCTTTGCTGTGTTGGAAAGAATTTTATGCTTTTTACAGTCAAATCTTCCTTTTTGGTCTCCTATTCATCACTCATAGAAAGTTGTGTGTCAGTCAGTTTGCAGTGCTTTCTTTACCCTCTTAGACTAATACTTGACCTGCTGTTGTGTTCATAAGACAACAGTAAAGACTTGTCATTTGTGCCCTGTTGGGATTCTGTCAAAGAAGTTTATTATTACCAGTAAGGTACGATAAGTTACTTTTAAATTGATCGACAGATGTTATCCAGTAAAGACCTATCTTGTAAAATATAAGAAAAATATTGATACTCTTTGTTCTTTTTGCAGCAACGCAGAGGAAACAATATGTCATTTATTTTGGGATTGTACCTACTCACATGTATTTTGGATGGATTTAAATAATTTCATAAACACCAAAATTGACCCTTCATGTAAATTGAACTTTCAACATATTTTATTTGGCTTTTCACAAATTGATCAAATAAATCCAGAAAAAAGATATATCATCAAACTTTTAGTAATATTTGCCAAATTTCACATTCATTGCACTAAATTTGCACCCCAGCGTCCAAACATTATTGTTTTTAAAGCACTTTTTTCCAATTATTTAGACAATTTGAAGAACATTATAAACTTTAAAGAAAATGAAATAAAAAAAAAAAGTCAAGCATATAATCTTATTTAATTTATATAATTTTTATTTTATACCTCAAGCTATTTTTTTTTCTTTTTCTTTATTTATTATTTACTTATTTGTTTCTATATATTGGAAATGTAAAATATATTGTGAAATGTGATTTTTTTTTTTTTTTTTTAGCCTACTTTGATGTAAACTATTATGTATATATACTGTTCAATTGTTCATTGAACAATAAAGGAAAAAAATAAACAATAAATTGTGCCCTGTTGGTTTTCTTGCTCTTAGCGTGGCCCATTTAATAGAGTTGCAATAGCAACTGAGGCCAAACAGCTGCCATTTCTAATTTTCTAATTTGATTCTCATTGGATACATGTAAAACCCATCACAAAACCCCAATTGACATCCTTGTCACTGTGACTCTGTGTATTGATCAGACGGGTTCCTTCTCCATGGTGACTGACACCGAAAGGAAAAAAAACAATAGTTTCACATACAGAGGGTCTGGACTTCACTTATCCTGTCAGACTTAGACTAACCTGGCTGCCTGGCAACCTGACAGTGACGACAACATAACAGAGTGGCTCCCAACCTTTATTAGGCTCGTGACCCCATTTTAACATCACAAATTTCTGGTGACCCCAGACATTCAAAATAGAGACTTTTTTTTTTTTTTTTTTTTTTTTGCTAAAACTAATTTGTTTTTGATCATGTAATAGTTTGCTATACTATGTTGCAAATAAATGTTAATTTTAGACAACATTTAGTCTATATAAGATGTATTATTATGGACGGAGGCAGAAAAGCCAGGTGTAGATTACTGCACAAAGGGAGTATTTTATTTTCCTTGGTCAGGATATGTCCAGTCAGTCCAGCTTGGATTTACAAGGCTGACAATTAATACTGAACAAATCAAAACTCAAATCAAACTATGAATTATGAAAGAGCTGCAGCATCTGAAACTGACCACAATGAACATTTGAAAGATAAACAGAGCCACAGTTTTTTTATGGATTGTGATTGTCTCTGTTAACTCACTATATATTTTTATTAGTATGTTTTTATTTTTATTTTTATCAGTTACAAGAAATTCCAGGTGACCCCACGTGGGGTCTCAACCCCAAGGTTGAAAAACACTGACATAACAAGTTGCTGCTGCTGTGTATGAAATGCCTAAAAACGGTCACCTCTTGTTGTGTTAGTATGGATCGTCTTCCTGGTACATTAAACTATGCCAATGAACTGCTGCTTTTACATTCTTATTTAAAGGGACAAACACTCAATAATATCCACTAATGGTGTGTGGATCGATGCTAAAATATCAATACTTCCAATCTCAATGTTTCCTCCTCTAGGATCAATTCTCATTAAGAAAACATTGGTATTTAAACTCAGTAATTTGGGTGAACGTGTATTTCATCATCAACAGAAAAGAAAGGCACAATAGAAAGTGACCAAACTATCCCCAGGATCTAGTCTGAATGGATCCGAGACACCAACTGTCCCTCAGACACCCTGTCCTCATCATTGGTGAACTGATCTCCGTAAATGCAGAAAGGTCTTACACAATATATTCTAGTAACGCACTGACCTGTGAGGAACCACTGGTTCTAGATGTGGTAGTTTTGATGCTGGGGATAGCTTATACTTTACAAGTACTGACATAAAAATTGTTTAGTAAATCCTTCTTTAACCTTTAGGGGTCCATGGTCACAGCCCCATGACTGAATAACATGACATTTTTAACATGTCATAACATTGGAAGTAGACCACTGGGGACCATTGCATTCGAAAGTGCAGACTTGAAACACTCTCCCACTTTTTATTTGATGTTGATAGAGCAAATACAACCAGAGATATGATGTTTTGAAACCAGAGCAAACAAATGTGAGTAAAAGTATGAAAATGAGGTGGTAGGGGGTGGGGGGGTTAGATTTCCGACCATATCTTTGTCATTTTTTGTTCTTTTTCAAAACGGAAAAAAACTGGATTAGCATTGTAGGTAAGGGTGAGGATGAACCCCACATGAACTGGATGCGGAAACCGGGAGAACTGGGGAGGTGAGAAAACCGGAGAAAACGCTTATGTAAAGACAATCCCAATCCATTAAAGACATGACAAACTCTGAAGCTGAAACTGAAGCACTGTGGTTCTGTTTATCTGTCAAATGTTCATTGTGGTCGGTTTCAGATGCTGCAGCTCTTTCATAATTCATTGTTTGAGTTCTTGTTTGTTCAGTATTAATTGTCAGCCTTGTAAATCCAAGCTGGACTGACTGTACATATCCCGACTAAGGAAAATCAAATTCTCTTTGTGCAGTAATCTACACCTGGCTTTTCTGCCTCCGTCCATAATAACATACATTATATAGACTAAATGTCATCTAAAATTAATGTTTATTTGCAAAATAGTACAGTAAACTATTACATGATCAAAAACAAATTAATTTTAGCAAAAAAAAATGTCTTGGGTCGCCAGAAATTTGCGATGTTAAAACTGGGTCACGAGCCAGAAAAGGTTGGGAACCACTGGGTTTGTGAATATGGGAGACTGATTGCAAGAGACTGGACAAGATTCACATTTACACTCTTACTGTTTGTTCTGTAATTTGTTGACAGACCATGTCATGCAATACAAAAAGGAAAAGACAGCACTGCATAGCACAAAGAAAAAAAAAAAAAAAAAAAAAAAAAAGTAGAAATGTGAACATAGGACGATCTCCATAGGGAAAAGTGTCCATGTAGTGGTGTAGGAATTCCAGAGCAGTCTTCCTTCACCTTCTGATGTTCCTGTCTGTTGGACCACATATTCTCATCCACATCACAACAAATATCTTCTCTTAAGATGCAGCGTGGAAAGAATCTTAGAAAACTGGTTGATCATTGGTTGATCTAATGCTTCACACGTCTCCCTTCGTTAAAGAAAGTCAAGCTTCACCTCAGAGCAATTTACCAATTCAGGACAGATTTAGAAAAAAAGTCTCATGGAAATGTATAGAAATATGTTGGACATATTATAACAACTTGTTCAGTCATTTTGCATGCGATGAACTAATGCCTAAATGTTGCGGGGGGTGAGACTATTCAACAGAGACATTACAATACATTTGGATCAACATGATATAAGCGATTGATAATGAAGGAAACAGCAGAGAATTGTACATAATTATTTGCATGGATGTATCAAAGCATTTGCAACTTGTTCAAAGGAGTGAGAAACTGCTTTTTTGATTTGCACAAGTGGCACAATGATGTGAAGACTGAACAAGTAGTTTAGAGAATTTCAACTCTGATCTGAGAAATGGACCAAAACCACAGAGAAAAACTGGAATATATTAATATCTAGGGACGGAAATTAGTAAATGTGCCGCTCCTGTTTTTCACTTCATTTCTCATCATGCAATGTGGTACTGCACTTCCCATTAACCGCCATGGGCATAGCAGCATGACTGTAAGGCTATTGTATTCCATAATTACTAATATCTCCCAAAATATTGGTTCTACCAATTTGCTGTTTTCACTAGTCTGTACCTTGACCAAAAATACATAAGTATGCCAAACTGCAGCAGTCAGCTCTGTACGGATTTTGTGGGATGCCTGACACACACACACACACACACACACACCTACACACACACACACACACACACACACACACACACACACACACACACACACACACAAACAAACAGAGTCCTCTTGCCTTTTATAATGATAGATTATAAATAAATCCTATATGAAGTGAAATAAATGAATAATAATTACAATGGATTAGATATAGCGCTTTTCTATGAACGCATACTCAACGTACAGTGGATCCATTATTCATTCACTCTCACATTCACACTCTGGTGGTGGTAAACTATATATGTATCCACAGTTGCCCTGGGGCAGACTGACGGAAGCATGGCTGCCAATCCGCACCTATGACCACTCCGACCACCATCAGACATTCATACACCAGTGTGAGTAGCAGCACTGGAGGCAAGCAGGGTGAAGGACAAGGATACAACGGACACAGAGTGGGATTTGAACTGGCGACCCTTCAGTTATTAGATGACACGCTCTACCTCCTAAGCCACGGCTGGTTAAGATCAGAGGAGTATATGTTGAGGGATCATCACTGGTATCGTGCTTTTAAATGGCAGCATTTGATGACAAACGGTGCAAGTTCACAGACAATCAGGGAGGGAGCGTGTCTATGATGCCCAGATTTCGGACAACCTGGAATATTTGTACAAACCCATCGTTTGTAAGAATCTTTGTGACCTAGGCATTAGCGCTCTTTCCTTGAAAATGACAACATCTGCTCTCAGGAAATGAAAAACCACCCATTTTTGGTCCGTTTTTCCATTTCTGTCAGGTAGTAACTTTCTCTTTTGTTATTAGAAAGAGAAAACAAAAATCAGTCTGTGTTTTTCACTTAGGTTTATCTGTTTTGACACTGAAAAAGAAAAACACAGTGAAATTCAATTTTAATTCCTCTATTTTAAAACGAAAATCAATTAACCACAAGTTTTTGTTTTGTTTCTGAAAAGAAAATCCAATTACCCAAATATACGCTGACTGTTGTACCTGTTTCATTCCAACTCACCTTATTTTATTGATAGAGCTCAATTAGCTGACATTACACCAAGTTCTTCGATTAAAAAAACTTAAAACAAAAGCAAAACATCAATCATTTAACTCTGGTTAAGATCAGAGGAGTATATGTAGAGGGATTATCACTGGTATCGTGTTTTTAAATGGCAGTATGTGATGACAAACAGTGCAAGTTCGTAGACATTCGTGGAGGGAGCAAGTCTACGATACCAAGATTTTGGACAACCTGTAAGATTTGTACAAACCAATCATTCGTAAGAATCTTTGTGACCTAGGCATTAGCGCTCTTTCCTTGAAAATGACAACATCCGCTCTCAGAAAATGAAAAACCACCCATTTTTGGTCCGTTTTTCCATTTCTGTCAGGTAGTAACTTTCTTTTTTGTTATTAGAAAGAGAAAACAAAAATCAGTCTGTGTTTTTTACTTAGGTTTATCTGTTTTGACACTGAAAAAGAAAAACACTGTGAAATTCAATTTTAATTCCTCTATTTTAAAACAAAAATCAATTAACCACAAGTTTCTGTTTTGTTTCTGAAAAGAAAATCCAGTTACCAAAATATTCGCTGACCGTTGTACCTGCTTCATTCCAACTCACCTTATTTTCTTATAGTCGTGGTTGATAGAGCTCAATTAGCTGACATTACACCAAGTTTTGGATTAAAAAAACTTAAAACAAAAGCAAAACATCAATCATTTAATTCTGGTTAAGATCAGATGAGTATATGTTGAGGGATTATCACTGGTATCATGTTTTTGAATGGCAGTATGTGATAACAAATGGTGCAAGTTCGTAGACATTCATGGAGGGAGCAAGTCTACGATGTCCAGATTTTGTAGGAACTGGAAGATTCATACAAACCCATCGTTCGTAAGAATCTTTGTGACCTAGACATTTGCACTCTTTCCTTGAAAATGACAACATCCGGTCTCAGACAATGAAAAAAACAGCCGTATTTGGCCTGTGTTTCCATTTCTTTATTTTTTTTTTTATACACAGAAGACGAAAATCAATCTGTTTTTTAAATTAGGTTTATCTGTTTCGACACTGAAAAAGAAAAACACCTTGAAATTCAATTTTATTTCCTCTATTTTAAAACGAAAATAATTAAACACTAATTTTTCTTTTGTTTCGAAAAAGAAAATCCAATTACCAAACGATACACTGACACCTGAAAACCGATACAAACTGTAGTGAAAGTTGAGTTTAGTTGAACTGAGTCAGAACAAAAGTTGTGCAGTCAACTGGAAGACTAGATAGGGGAACGAACACTCTATAGCACAGGTGTCAAACATGCGGCCCGGGGGCCAAATCCAGCCCACCAAAGGGTTCAATGTGGCCCCTGGGATGAATTTGTGAAATGCAAAAATTAAACTAAAATGTTAACAGTCATTTTAGTTCAGGTTCCACATTCAGACCAATTCAATCTCAGGTGGGTCAACCTATAAATACTCACAGCTCCAAGTTTTTCTCTTTGTAAATGTTTCCATGTATTTACACTAAAACAAAGTATAATTGTGCAAAAATATCTGAATAACCTGAACAAATATGAACAACCTGAAATGTCTTAAGAGAAGTAAGTGCAATTTTAATAATATTCCACCTGTTCCTAAATGTTTTGTGTGTTTGTAGATCCACTGTGATCTGTACATTATAGTGTACATGTGTAAATGATAAACTGAGGCAGAATATTGTTAAAATTACACATTTTTTTCAGTTTCTTCATATTATTCACATTGTTTGAAAGGATAGTTTATAAATGTAAACATTTTCATAATGCAGTTTTACTTTTTGCACTCTAAAACATAGAGAAAAGTTTGGAGTTGACATTATTTATATATTATTGTATTATAATTTTACTGATTTCACTTAAGATCAAATTTAGCTGAATGTGGCTCCTGAACTAAAATGAGTTTGACACCCCTGCTCTATAGTGTGATTCTGATCCGAATGTGTCTGCAGAAAAAATACCACAACACTGAAAATGTGGGAAATGAAACCTTTTTTTAACACACCAAACACAGGTGATCACTGTGATGATTCCTCTGAAATGATGTAAAATACAGCGTTTGACTGACGAGAAAGCACCTGTTTTCATCAACATCAGAATTCATTCCATGATATTGCTTTTCTTTTTGCACATGAATCTCCCTTTTTGGTGTTTTTCTCCTGTTCCTCGCTGATTTCCATGTTATGTTTGAGTTAATTTAGCATATTTGACGCTGCGTGTCCTTGCGATGTGACTCTTGCAGTTGCACAATGTGATAATGATGCTGAAATGATAGACTGTGCAGCCCTGTTGTCAGTACATCGAGCCTGAGACGCTGTGTTTACTTCGTACAATTACAATAATGGGTCTGTTTTGTGTTCTGTGACTGTACAGTAAAGACTCCTGGGTGTTCCACATTTGCAGCTGGAACCGATCAGCTGTCTTTTCTAATCTTCAACAAAAGGGTCAAATAGTTCTAATAAAACAGAATTCACAGATACATATCCATGTCATCCCTATTGGGCTTTTACATGAACAGTAGAACACATAAGACATTTTCAAGTGTAATTATACTTTCTTTTTTCTTTTATTCAGATAAGGTATAGTTTTTTGGTGAAATATACCATTTCTGAACCAAAAAAAAAAAAAAAAGAAAATTATATTTACATTAACAGAGGACATTAGCCATTTTCAAGTGTAGCCTATAGTTTGTATTTTGGTAACATGCACATTCAGGTGGCCCTGCATTCCATAATGCTCTGCTCACATGGTCATAAAATGTACATGTGACATTTTTTTTTTTTTTTAATTGAACAATGAACAACTGAACAGTATACATAAAAGTATAAGTCAAAGTAGGCTAAAAAAATTTCCATTTCACAACATATTTTACTTGTCTCATGTATAGAAAAAAATCTAAGTAAAAAAGTGAATTCAAAAATAATAAAATAAAAAAGCTCAAACTATAAAATAAAAATTAGAAAAATTAAATACTTGATATATATATATATTATTTTATTTGCTTTGGTGTTTTTTTTATTTTTTTTATTTTATTTGCTTTAGAGTTTATAATGTTCTTCAATTGTATAAATAATTGGAAAAAAGTGTTTTAAAAACAATAATGTTTGGATGTTTATACTTTATATCAACTTAAATTAACGGTAAATTGTTGGAATTAAAATCCATACAACTAGTTTATTAACAGTTAACTGACAGGTTTTGAAAGATAAATTAAATGTTTTTACGTGTGGTATATCATTTTATTACATCAAATATTAATTGATATACAAGTTTTTAACATAAAATTTTGTGGTAAATGCCAACTAATAACAGAACTTTTCTGCAATTTTCAGCCCTATTATTTGTTTCATAACAATGTTCATCCATATTTATAGGTAATTTGATTGTTTTAATACATGTAAATATTCTTTGTTAAACATTAACCCTTTCATACATGAATTATGAGAACATTAATCAAGATTTTTTTTCTTTATTCCTCTTTGGGCTTTAAAAAAAAAACCAATGTGATTATTATTATTATTATTATTATTATTATTATTATTATTTTTATTTGTTTTTTTTTTAATCAAGCTATTTTTCATGGAGTTGCAAAAATGTCCACCAAGATGGACACCATGTGTTTAATTTCTGAAGCAAAGAAACGTGTTTACTGATATACTGTGTGAAACTATGAAATAAAAACATTAAATGCTGGTAATTTGATGTTTTCTCACATTTTAACATAGACTACAAAAAAAAGTTACAGATATTTTAAATTTTGGGGCTGTTTTTATTTATTTATTTATTTATTTATTTATTTATTTTATTTTATTTTATTTTATTTTATTTTATTTATTTATTTATTTTTTCAGTTGAGATTCTTGCACAACGCTTTTTACTTTTTTTGTGTGTGAATTGAATTGAAACACATTTTTTTAATGACCAGACACAGTTTTATTTACAAATGGCAAAAATGACCAAAAAAAATGAACAAAAAAAAAAATTATAAAAAGAAATATCCTTAAATTTTTGTTTGTAGTGTACTCTGATACTAGTCATTACTCACTTCATGGACATAATATGACAAAAAACAAAACAAAACAAAAACCTGTTGTTAATTACAGTCTAATAACAATAACAAGGAATTGATTTACACTCAAACATGTTACTGCAGATCAGGTTTATCTAGAATAGCAAAGTTACAGTAATGTTTTCAATGTCAGTGTATGGGATGATGCATAAACGTCCACTGTGTTGGCTGATATGAAACTAAAACAACAAAATCCATGAATATACAAGAGAACAGCTGTGGAATAGTGCACTGTAGTGGCCACTAGGCATGAAAGGGTTAAAAAGTTAAATAAATAAATAAATAAATTCA
This sequence comes from Sphaeramia orbicularis, assembly GCF_902148855.1. Taxonomy (NCBI): domain Eukaryota; kingdom Metazoa; phylum Chordata; class Actinopteri; order Kurtiformes; family Apogonidae; genus Sphaeramia; species Sphaeramia orbicularis. The sequence continues at coordinate 50,952,741 of NC_043977.1, read as the reverse complement.
TGTAAAGTTTCGGCCAAAAACTGTATTTTAATTATGGAAAATTACCATATTTTTATGAAATGCTTATTTTCCGTTTTTTAACGTATTTTTTCGGCACCCCTGCTGCTGGAATAATACCGTTTTTTGTTTTTTGTTTTACAGTGTGGCTTTTATGAGGTCTTTTTGTGTGGCTTCAGAGAATAGGTGGCTCTGGGGTGAAAACATGGCTTATGTTGTGAATAAGTACAAAGACGGATCAGCATCAGGACCAGACCAGGACGCAAAGTGATGCCACGTGACACTGGAACATGTTTGGACCTGGCAAAATGATGACACACAGCTTTCGTGAACCCAATTCACATCTCCAGCTGTCTTTTATCCCAAGTTGAACTCTACTAATTCTAAAAGTCACTTCCAAATATTGCACGCCTTTGGGAATGTGTGAAGGGATAAATTTGCCCCCAGCTACATTTCTCTGGTGGGACTTGGAGGTTGAAAAGTGATGCAGAACCCGCGGCAAAATCAATACCGCTGTTGAGTCACACATAAATACACACACACACACACACACACACACACACACTGCATGAAGAGCTACAGCCACACACACACACACACACACACACACACACACACACACACACATATGCACACACACATGCATGCACGCTCCACCACCACACATTTCCCACTCCTTCATTCCAGGTTTAAGTGTGTGATATGGAGACAATGCGGATGGATGCCGCTGCTGCTGCTGGTGGAACCGTCTCCTGATCGTGACTGAAACAAAAGAAACAAACCTGCGGTGGAAACTGCGCTACCTGTCCTCACTGATACCACAGCACCTTTTACACACACTTCCCATTCCAGCCACTTTAACCAGAATTTTATTATTTCTTAAACCTGGTCAGACTCAGAATTAAAAAAATAAAAATAAAAAATAAAAAAAAATCTGGATATTCTCCGAGAGCATGCACGGCAAAGTTACGCAGGAAACTGATCACCAGCATCAAGCATGTTTCCTCTGTGGTGTGGAAGTGGCAAACCCAAACCACTCAGCCCTGTGTTTTAGGAGACAGTATTTCTAATTTTCCTGCCAGTCCGTTCCGATAATATAATAATAAGGAGCAGGACGTGATGGGAATGAAATCTCGCCACTGCGCCAGTGTGTGGCTCCGTCTCTAATACCTTTCCACTGGATCTGCCCAATTCAGATCCGGTCAATGGAGTCGCCCAGCACTTTTAGAATAACAACAAACCACTGTCAGATATGAGCCGTAACTTCTTCATGTGAATGCTGCCGTGCATATCCACACAAACAGTCTGGAACTGCTGTGCGTCAATGCGCATAACCGCGCACCAAGCCCGCACTGAAGTTTGGAGCCGTCATGGAGCCGCTGCTTACCAATGTGGATGTTTAAGTTCACCATGCACACACACACACACACACACACACACATACACGTACAGACGCACACATATTATTCATAAAGCTTACCTTGATGGCCTTCGTGGACTGACATTTAACTTGATGCGATACAGTGGCGGTTTGGTTCATCTTGGGACGCGGGCTCAAACAGTCCCCTCTTTATCCAAACGACGCGAAAACAGCGGAGAAAGAAGAGAAGCAAAAGCTAGCCGACACAACTCTGCGTGGGATGATCAGTGTTTTTTGGTTTTTGTTCTAGTGTGAGGTTGGAGCGCGCAACCGCGTCTGACGGATAGACTACTGTATGTGTATATGTGCCTGGCGCAGCGCAGGGTTGGAGCACTAACGCCTGGTGATGACTGGTAACCAGGGGCGACCGGAGGAAGGCTTCACTGAGGGGACGCGGGGTAGGAAAACCCCTGTGTGTACATGTGTGGAGGAAAACACTCCAAACGCATTTACATAGCTGCATAATTCTATATGTATAATTTAGAATCAGTCCATGAATGGTTTTCATTGAGCATTTACACAATTATTGCAAAACATCTCACTGTGTACCAAAGGACTAGGTTTGATTCTGACATTGGTGGAGACACAAAAGTGCTCCAAGGCAGCACTACGGAAAGTTGATATATATATTTTTTTGCATTTGCAATCATAATTTCACGTCATGTGGAGCTGATCAAACAAGCAAACAATCATAATCAGAAAAAAAAAAACATTACGTAATTGACAAGTTTATAATGCATATCTGAATATCTAAGAGATAAGATAAGATATTCCTTTATTGATCCCACAATGGGGAAATTCACAGTGTTGTCAGCAGCAAAATATACACATAAACATACACATATACATAAAACAAAAGCAGTCATATAAATTTGAGTAAAAAAGTGTTTAAAAGGAGAGCGCAAATACGGTTTGATATGAATGTAGTGCAATGGTTATAAATATAAAAAAATATATAAATATGGATTTGAATATATACAGATTTGGACAGGTGCGGTTTAAGATATATAAATATGGTGCCTATAGGCAGTGATGCACATGGACAGACATCTAAAGACAATACAAGAATTTAATGCAATCTGCAAAGTTATGCTCATGACTAACATATGCATTATTATTTAACCTCACCTGTGAATTTCCAGCCTCTCCTCCTCTACCTCCTCCCTCCTCTGTACTCTCTGTCACCTGACATAAATATGTTGATGTATGACATATGAACAGATCAAGGATACAGTGATTATAAAGTTTGATGGTACAGTTATTGCCTGAGCACACAAGGCTTTTACTTTCAATAATTACATGTAATTTATTCCTCAAAAATATGGATAAAATCAGATCTAGACTCACATTTAGAATCTGAGGTTTTATTATATTTTCCCCACAAATTTTCTTTATGTGTGTTTTTTAAACAGTTGCTCTTCCATAGAAATACATGAAAATAATAAGTAAAATAACTTTTAAAAAGTGTTTGGCATTAAATAGTGTCTTTTATTCAGTATCTGTGTTGAGCCTCTACAGTTCTATACCCTTGAACTAACTTACACTGTGACTACTACAGAGGTGTCTTCTGTCCAGTTTTCTTTTCTTTGACATCCTTTACATCCTAATTACCGAGCACAAACGCACAGGCACGCGCACGCAAACAAACACATGTACAAATGTACATGTAAATGACACCACTGATATTCAAATCCGTATAGCTGATGTGACTCAGGCAGAACAAATACAAACATATTGAAAACTTACATTAGCGGCCCAACTAGCAGGTTCCTTTTACAAGAAGATGGAGTGACAGCGGGGACAGCCAATCACATGTACTTTAGCAAAACCAAAGAGCTAATTGGAGAGTGATATTTACATTAGAGGCGGGACTTCTAGACTGACTGTTAACCCTTTGTGTGCCATAATCATTGACTAAACACTACGGACAGCGGTTGGATTGACAGTGACTACACAGTAGTGGCTGGATATTTGTAGGGACGTGTCCCTAGAGTCCCTACGTAATTCTACACCCCTGCTGTGTACAGTGATAAAAAGATTAACAAGACAGAGGTCCTTACATCCTGTACACCACAGTCAATAAAAGCACTCAAAAACATACATGATTTAACCCATACAGACCCAGAGCTACTTTTGTGGCAGTTCCCAGGTTATTTTTCTCTATATTTAACCTTTCTTACATGATTTATCACTATTAATGTTTATTTCATCGTCTGTATTTTGCATTTTTTCAGTAAAAATAATGTTTTTCCTATGTTTAATTCACTGACCATGTAGATGTTCATAAAAGCTCACCGTAAAGTTGAAGGTTATTATATAAAAAAGAGAGAAAACTGAAGAACAAATGACTTTTTCAGTCCAGTCAGTCATTAACTGAACATAAACCCAGTGTCTCCATCCACTGTCACTGATCCAACTCCATGGGTTTTACTGGTGAATCAGTGTTGTAGAAGATGATAGTGTTTCCACATTTGCTACAGAGCCTCTGAACGTCCAAATGGGTCATATCTGATGACCATGAAAAGATGAATAACTGCATTTTACACCAATTATTTCAACATATAAATAGGTCTAGTGGTTCAGAAGTTATTAAACATTTTAGATCAGTAGATGGTTTTGGTCACTGGTGGCTGTTTGGGTCTTTATGGGTTCATTACCTCCGCCAAGGAGGTTATGTTTTTGCTAGGGTTTGTTTGTTTGTCTGTTTGTTTGTTTGTTTGTTTGTTTGTTTGTTTGTCTGTCCGTTAGTGTGCAACATAACTCAAAAAGTTATGGACAGATCTGGATGAAATTTTCAGGGTTTGTTGGAAATGGGATAAGGAAGAAATTATTAAATTTTGGTGGTGATCGGGGGTGGGGGGGCCCACGGGGGGGGGGGGCACTGATCAGCCTTGGCGGAGGTCTGCGCTCTCCGAGTGCTTCTAGTTTGGAAAGGGAAGGCAAGTTTATTTGTATAGCACATTTCATGTATAGGAAAATTCAAAGTGCTTTATATAAAACATAAAAGCATTACAGGAGAGGCATAAAAATACATGTAAGATGAGAGAAAGTTACAATATAAAAAGATTAAAATTAAAATAGATATTAAAATCATCAGCAATAAAATGTGATTAAAAACCACCCTCCAGGAAGGAGGTTTACTTTTGGTTTGGTTGAGGTGGATACTATTTCAGTCATTAGAAGAATGAGAACAAACATCAAATATAGTTTCTAGATTTAGAAATGAAAATTAGTTTTAGTTCTGCATCATCTTCCAAATCAGCAAGAAATTGATTAAGTTGATTGATATTGAATTGTTACGCAACATCTGTGTGAGAAAATGACAGTAAAAATGTTTCAGTGGTGAGAAAACTAAATAAGAATGCAGTTGTACTACAATTATCATATCTATCATCATATTTGCTCACTAAAAAAAAAACCTGCACACACTTTTCAAACTCCTTCTAATGCGCACCATCTATTCATTTCCTGCGAGATTTCATGTGTGACGTGTAGTTTCCGCTTAGTCCTCCCAAGGGTCACAGGGGTGTTGGAGCCTGTCCCAGGTATCAACGGGTGAAGGCGGAGTACAGCCTGGACATGTCACCAGCTCATCACAGGGCTGACAAATACAACCATTCACACTCACACTCACAACAGCGGGTTATGGAGATTGACCAGTTAACATATTAAAGGTAGGGTAGGAGATTTTACTGGAGCATTTTTTTTTACTATATACTGCTTAAAATCCCCTTCACACCCTGATTGGAACCATTTAATTCAGGGGTGTCCAAACTTTTTTTAAAGAGGGCCAGATCTGATAATGTGGAGATTGCCAGGGGCCAGTGGTCCCTTCGGACATTTTTTAAACAGTAAAAATTACATATAAATGTGCTGTTCTACAATAATTTTATTTTCATTGTCACAATATAATTTTTTTAAATGGCAATGTAACCAAATCTACGCCACTCAGGTGTGAACAAATGAAAAAAAAAAAAAAAAAAAAAAAAAAAAAAAACAATTCTGCCTTCCTTTCACATCTGGAGTCAGATAACATAGAACAAACTGTATGGAGTATCTTAAACTTCCAAGAAGTTGATAAAAATCTTAACCCCACATTCATTTTAAACATGACTTATATGAGTAATCATTACTCATATATTACTCAGTAATGCAAAGTCTGTTAACGTTTAAGATGAAAACATATAACTCTTACTCTTGTCTTTCACAAAATCATTCAGAAAGTAATATTTGTGTCACATCTACAAGTACATAACACCAGCAATTATAGGCAACTAACCTGGCAACTTGGTAGCCTGCTTTGGTGGTGAATTCATTAAACTCAAAGGTTCACATGAAGAGTCACTGTTGTGAGTTTAAAGCAGCTTGAATTTGCTTCACTTTTTCAGAACGCTCACTCCCTTGTAGCTTGTCGTATGCGTTAGCATATTTTGTCTGCTAGTGTGTCTTTACATTGAATTCCTTAAACAAGGCAACAATCTCTCGACAAATTAGGCAAACACAATCACCTCGATTTTCAGTGAAAAAAAATTGTAATTCCCATCTCTCCTGGAAGCAGCGGCCCTCACTGTCAACTTTCCTTTTTTTTATTTACAGGTGCCATGGTTAGAAATTAGCGAAAATGGTTCACGGCAAAGTCTCAGAGCTAGATAGAGTTAGAGTGGTGCTGCCACCATGAGGTGAAAGGAGAAACTGCATTTTGAACCTTTTATGATTCATGTACTCTGTTCAACAGTCCAAGCGGGTGTAAATAATACATTATAAAACCCAAGCTGTGGGCTGTATAAAATCTGACCGCGGGCTGTGATTGGCCCCCGGGCCGGACTTTGGACATGCCTGAATTAATTAAATGCTCTAACACAAAATTGAAAAATTTTAGTCATCTATGGAATGGACAGGACTGAACAAACACCATCCAATCATTTTAACCAGCGCATCGAAATGATTGAATGGTGATATGTCCATCAAACTCAACTGCCATTTGTCCCTCCCCCTCCCCCCTCTGAGAGTACACTCTGGTACTCTGGAGGTGTGGCTTCAGGGGGATGTCTGAAGAAAGGGGTTTGGACTTTTGAATTGTGTATTTTCAAAATGTAGCTTGCGCAAACTGTTTTTTCCTGGATCTCCTACCCTACCTTTAATGCTGCCTTCATGTGCTGTGGGAATTATGGTAAACTAGGATGTGACCCGTGGGGAACCATGGTTTGTAGACGTGGTAGTTTTTATGCTGGGGAGAGCAGACATTTGGGAAAAGATGTCGGTCTATATTTTATAAGTAGTGGCATAAACATGGTTTGGTAAATCATTCTTTAAAATGTAAATGACAATTCATTTTCAGTATTAATACCCAGGTGCACCTGCAAAGTGAAATTGTGAGGTACACACACGGGGGTGGGGGATGAATAGTTCATAAGAACCTCTTCATAAGGACCTCCTTCTTAAATGGAAATCCACAACAGCTCCTTCCAGCACACGATGGATTAACGAGGGTATGTCCTTCATAAAAGCAGAGGAAATTAGATATTGAAAAAGGTGAAACTTGAACAAATTCTACAATAAATGGCAACCATTTATGGATTTTTTTTTTTTTTTTTTTTTGCAACAATTTAACACACCCCCACCCCCCGCTTTTTTTTTTAGCATTATGTATTTGTTTATTCATTCTTATGTTTATGTGACCAGTTGAATAATTTTATAGAGACGATGTTTAAATATTCTTTTCATTGTATCTGGTTTTACTTTTGTAATCGTTATTTGTTCTAAAAATATGCAAATCTAAATGTAATGGTGTATACAAACATGTTTAATGTTGACATCAGTGTACCCTGGTATATGTAAGTGCCTTTGTTCCTCTTGTATACACGTCAATAAAAATACGAAACAAAACAACAAAAAAAGATAAATTGCTCATAGATGTGAATATGAGAGTGATTGGTTGTTCGTCTCTATATGTCAGTGTATATATGTCCCTATGACCATCTCGAGGATGAAGTTCAGGAGATGAATGAATGAATGAATGAATGAATGAAAATGCTGTAGCAGATGAATTCATACGTCCAAAACTGTTTAACCTAAGTAGCAGCTCACAATAAATTCTGTACCAACCATTTTTCATTTTGCTACAACAAAAACACTTGAACACAACACACTGGTAACTTCAAATTCATGAGCAGAAAGGATCATCTTCCCAATAGCACGTGAAGGCAGCTTAACCCTGGAAAGGTTGAACCATTGAATAAATCACTGACAGAAAATTTCAGTTCTTTGAAACTGGAGCCTTTATTGGTCCTTCAGAACAACTTAAAATTTTTTATTTTTTTTTTCAAATATCAATTTCCATGTATGAGTTTCAATTTTCTATCATATTTGATACATCCGGTCTTAATGCTCATATATTATTATTTTTGAACAAAGAAAAACATAATATAGCGCAAACATGTCTAACAAATTGGTAATTCCTTTTCAAAATTGGCAAAGTTCTGCCTCCTTCCTCATTAAAGCTGCGAGAGACTTTTGTCACCAATTTTTCATCAAATCTGTAAAACCTTAGTCATAGCCTCAGTATCACTAATCTGTTAGTTTTTCCGTGATTTCTCACCTGAATCTCTTCCCTCACGGTGAACAATTTCTAAGTGCCATCCACCACAAGCAAACAATTTGTTTACAAACAGAGCTGGTTGGTAACTCAGGCATCTCCAAAATTTTGTCACAACGTGCATTGTGGGAAATGGAGGTTCACGCAGCCACCTGGTAGCAGCAGCGGCAGTGCAAACATATGATATCATATGGCTACAATAGACACGATATGGAAACGGCTGGAGCTCTGCTTCCCATAATGCAAAAATTCCAAAGTGTTACCTACCGGCTCTGCTTGTAAACAAATGGTTTGTTTATGGTGGAGTACACTTCAAAATTGTTCACCGTGAGGGAAGAGATTCAGGTGAGTAATCACAGAAAGACATACAGAGTCGTGATACTTTGGAAATGACTGGGGTTTTACAGGTTTGACGAAAAATTGGTGACGAAAGTCTCCCACAGCTTTAATGACAGTCTTATAGTGTCACTGGAAAGGCCACTGGTGAACAAATTCCTCCCCCCTGGTGGATTATCTGTGTATTGCATGTATCTTATTGTATACATCAGGTTTTTCAAGAAAAAAAAAATGCTGATCATGTAGAGGGCTTCAAACTCATGTATCAAATATGATATGCTATAGGGTTAAGGTGCATGAGTAACCAGAGAGAACCCACACAGGGGAGAACATGTAAACTCCACACAGAAAAGCCCAGACATCTGGGTCAACCTTCCTGCTGTGAGGCAATAACGAACCACTGCACCACCACAGCATCTATTTCTAGTAAATTATATATTAATGAATAAACATTTCAGGTATTCATTACATATGCATTGGTGGATTTACCTACCGGAGCCCTTGGCCCTTCTATTTTTAAATTATTTGGAATGCAATGGAATTCAAAGCCATAACTGAGGCCAACGCTTTGCTTTGGTTCCAAAACTGGTCACAAAGGGAGGTTAGATTGTAATCATTTTAGTCTCAAGTATGATAATAAAATAAAACACAGTTTTATGTGATTAGAAGTATTAATACTGTTAATTTTGATTTGTTTTGCCCCCTTGAATCCCCACCGGACCTCCGACCCTGGACCCCACCTTTTCTTCTGGATCCATCAGTCCATATGTTACCATTCTGATTACATGGACTTGGGTTGTGGCGATCTCACAGTCCTAGACTGTGATGAATCTCAGTTCTGTGTAAGATGTACTTCTCAGAGGACTTGTACAGATTGTATTTTTAAAAATCGTGCTGTCAAAACTTTCTACTAATTCTTCTTTTCTAATTCATTTTACATTTATCATTTATCAGTGGAGTTGTGCATTTTAAAGACTGTTGCATGAACCTATGACTGTATCTTTAATGTTACTAGCACTAGTTTCTAAGCTATTCAGTTTATTTTAGTCTGTTCACATCAGGGGTGCCAAAAAATAAAACAGTAAAAAAAAAAGTAGTTACATTATGAACATGTTTACATCTACAAAGTTTCCTTAAAAATGTGAATTTCATGAGCAACCTGAAAAACGAATTTAAAAAAAAAAGCTAATTGTAATTTTGACAATATTATGCCCTAGTTTATCATTTACACATGCATTACAACTTACAGATCACAGTGAATCTACAAATACACAAAACATTTAGTAACAGGCAGAATATTGTTAAATTACACTTACTTCTTTTAACACATTTCAGATCGTTCATATTTGTTCAGGTTATTCAGACTTTTTGTTGTTGTTGTTGTGAAAGGATAGTTTGTAAATGTAAATATTTTCATGAAATTGTACTTTTTTTTGCTCTAAAACAAAGAGAAAATACGGAGTTGTCATTATTTATAGGTTATTATGATAGTATTTTACTGGTCTGACCCACGTGAGATCCCATTGGTCAGTATGTGGTGCCTGAACTAAAATGATTTTAATATCCTTGATTGTTAATATTTTCAGTGTAATTTTTGCATTTTACAAATTCATGCCATGGGCTAGATTGGGCCATTCGGGGGGCCAGTTTTTGCCCGCGGGCCGTAGGTTTGACTCCTGTGGTTTATATGATACTTTACCATTTGTCCACCATAAGGGGTTTGAGTTCAGTCCACATTAACATGTTGTTTGTTTAAATAATGATGAAGAATGAGTGTTAAGTCCATCTCCTGTGGGTCCAGTTTATGAACTCTGATGGGCTGTGTGTATGATCCACACAGATGCTTTAGCCATATGCTGGTATGAAAACATCAGTGATTTACTATAAAATTCCTCTGCAGCATGGCAGCCAAGGCGTCTGTGAAGGTTCTTTCAGGGTACTTCCTCCCATTATCCAAAGACATGGACTTTAATAGGTTAATTTAAATAATTAGGTAGGTGTGAATGAATGGTTGTTCATCTGTATACTGTATGTCAGCCCTGTGATGAACTGGTGACACATCCAGGGTGTAATCCCCCCCCTTTGCCTGTTGGCAGCAGGAATACGCCCATGACCCTCCTGAGGATTAAGCAATTCAGAAAATTAATGAGCACGAAATTCTTGTGGGACAAATTAGGCCGTCACAGTCTCAGTAAATGAACACACTGCACCTGGATATACGAACATGAAAACCTGGACTAGTGTTTACATCATCTAGATACTGTCAACAGAGACACCTCACACACTGGTTTATGCCGCCAAAAACCTGGAAAAACCAGAGGAAAACTGTGATTGTAACTGCCTGCGCGTGTGTGTGTGTGAGTGTGTGTGTGTGTGTGCGCAACATACAGTTTAAGAGGTGATAAAGTTGTGATTCAGATGATGGATCATGTTTTTCAGTGGTGTAGTGGTCCCTTGAGAAGTGCGTATACTCTCAATTTTTGCCCTTTTTTTTTTTTTTAAGTAGTCCAGAAATACACCGTTTTAGAAACAGTGACATATAAGACTACTCTATTTAATTTTTCCAAGAATCCATCAGTAGTATTTGCTCACTATTATAAAATTATCATGACTTGATCAGGAACAGTTTGTAGGTTTTACTGGAAACACAAGCAGCTGCATGAATGGAAATGGATTCAACATGAGGCAAACGTAGGATAACGTTAGCCTTTCATAACGTTAGCCTTTCATAATGTTAGCCTTTCATAACGTTAGCCTACTCGCATAGTTTGTGCGGTCATATGGTCAGTAGTTTAAAACAGCGACTGTCAAGTCATGCAGTTGTTATAGTGTTCAGCTACTGCCCAAACTTCAAAAAAGGCCTGGCAAACCATGAAAGATGAAATGGATCAACTCCTCTTCCTTTTAGTTTTTATTAAGCGGAACAATAGGTTGAAAACCTTTAAACAAAACAGGAATATACACACATCACAAATCATCAAATTATTTTTACACAAAACAATGTCACATGCTTTTAAATTGTTTTTAGACATTTCAAAGTCCTTCATTAAACAAATATTTTAACTTTAACTTAACTTTTTTGAAGTAACATATTATTCACATGGTCTCATTTTAACTTAACATTTTCAAGTACTTTTTACTCAAACATTTTAACTTAAAGTTTTTAAAGTACTCTATTATTCAAAGTATGTTAATGTTAATTGAACTTTTTAAGGTGCAAAGCTGTCAAACACACAATCTTCAATAACACGATTTAAACACTCCTACCAGTAGCATTTAAAGGTCTGTTCAAGCTGAACAGTCTGTTGTTTCTCCTTCTGTGTCTGCAGCCAGACTGAAACTGTGTGACCTCTTCCTCCCAATCTGCAGCAGGTGTTCTCCATTCAGCTCATCAACTAGAGCCAGACCACAGAGGAAGGTCACTGCCTCTCTCCTCCTATAGGTGGCAGGTTTTGGCTGATACAGATTTTGACTCAACAGTGACTCATTTGGAAACCACCTTAAACATACCTCAGTATTCCATGGAAGTTGGTTCTGTCAAAATGTATCACTCACTTGAAAGACATTTATTCTGCCTAATAATCACGCATTTTTCAATGAGATGGGCAGTGACCTGTCAATCAAATGGTGTCCAATCAGGTTCCAGAGGTTGCCAGCGCTAAGTTAGCAATATTTTCCTCTGCATGACCCGCCCTACTTGGCCTCTGATTGGCTCATCAGTCCTCATACCTAAAGTTAACCAATCTAATCATTGACGGTACCGAGTACTAGCCAATTAGAGGCAGAGTAGGGCGTGTCATGGCTTCACCATCCTAATAGAAAAAATGGGCAATTTGGCTCAGATACTACTGAATGGTGCGCATCAGGGGGATTTAGAAGTGGGTATACGCAATGATGACTGAAAAATAAGTAGGTATACTCCATATACAACCGTATACCCTGGACTACACCACTGATGTTTATACCTTAAAAGATCCTCATTCAATCTATGGACCAGGTTGCCCAGCCTTTAGCTTCTTATATGACTAACTATTTTACTGAATTAATGTAGTTTTTGTAAGATTACATCACATTTACAGAGATGGTCAAAACTGTCCCATGTACATAACTGAGATTTCAAAGTATACAATAAAAAATGTTATTTTAGCAGTGACAACAATACAGTTTAATATCTGAAATATGTTTGTATGTTTATTGTTTGTTTTTCCACACATAACATACACTTATGTCACTCACACCAGTATATGAATGGGTGTGAATGTTTGGTGGGGGTTGGAGGGGCAGGGATTGGCGGCCCCAGGGCAGGTGTAGATACAGATGAGTTTACCTGCACCAGTGTGTGAATGTGAGAGTGAATGAATAATGGATCACTAATGTAAAGTGCTTTGGGTACCTTGAAAAGTGCTAGAAATCCAATCCATTATTATTATTATTATTATTATTATTATTATTATTATTATTATTATTATATCACTGATAACCAACACTGATATTGAACTATGGCTCAGTTTCATAAATAAAACCCATGAAGGGAAATCATAGAAGCATGAATATTTAAATATGAGACACTGAACCCTCTGTAACCCTATAAACAGAGGAGCATGAGGCCAACCAGGTCAGACCAGATGCATGATGCTTGAGTTTAAAGTTGTGAATTAACAGACCACGTCGATCAGCGCTCTGCCAGGACCATGACCAGCCCTGACAAGTCTGATCCAAGGAACTCACTAGACCATCTAATCATGAGTTGTGCTTTTACTGAATTCTTGAAATTCTAGATGTTGAAATGAATTTATTTTAGAACACATAACAAACCAAAAAAAACACAAAAAACAAAACACACACACACACACACACAGTTATGCATGACAGGAAATCAATACAGATCCTTCATTCATCCTCTGCTGGTTATCCAGGTCCAACAGCCAGGAGATAAACACCAGACATGTGGTTCCTTCAGGGTGTCAGGACTCTGTACCAGGGCCTCTGAGAGGTGACTCAAAATGGAGACATCCTAACCAGATCCATGAACCACTTCCCCTGGCTCCACTGGATGTGGACAGTGACTCTGACTGAACTCCTCACCCCATCTACAAAGACACCACTTTCCACTTTTATCCATGATCTTGGTCTTTTGGTCAACACCCACATCTCATGACCTTTCCTTCAGGTAGGACCATAGAGCTTCACCTTTTAGTTCAACTCACTGTTCACTACAATACATTACTACAACACGGTCAAACCGATCTGCCTGTTGACCTCCTGCCCCATTGTTCTCCATTTAAAAGGTGGAGAAAAAAAGGAAAGGAAAAGGGAAATAAAGGTATATGATGATCAAACATAAGTTAATTCCTGCTATACTGAATGATGAAATCAACACATTATAAAGATATTAAATCTGAAGTCGAAGGGTTAACTACTTCACGTGTTAATATTAGCACTTAGCTCAAGCCACACCTCCACAAATAATAATAATAGATAGATAGATAGATAGATAGATAGATAGATAGATAGATAGATAGATAGATAGATAGATAGATAGATAGATAGATAGATAGATAGATAGATAGATAGATAGATAGATAGATAGATAGATAGATAGACTGTGCAACATTGTGACCAGAGCTGCTCCTTTGCTCCATCATCCAGTCACTGTCCATGGTGCTGAAAGGTTGTTAAGGTGTACTTCACATCAAGGACATCCTCTCCTCCTCCACAGCTGATAAAAACAGCCCGGCATTAACATTAAGGTTAGTATATATACTCCAAAAGACACTTGCTAAAAAACTTCCTCTAAAAAAACTTCCTGTACAATAGTGTAAATAAAGACTTCTGATTATATTTACACATTTCAGGGCACAGTGATAGAAAGTGAAACAGTGATATAAAGTGTAGCATTAATACAATTAGAGATGGGAATTGAGAACCGGTTCTTTTTGAGAACCAGATCCCAGTAGCTTGATTCCTTGGAACCATTTGCCTGCCTGCTTAACGATTCTTCTTATCGATTTCACCTACGTGATTCATTTACAGGATTGTCACGTATTTGATACGCTACCTAGCGGTGCTTGTGAATCTAGCGGCAGAGTTAACACTAGGCCGTCATCTGGGCCCAGGCGTCCCGGTTCCGGGGCAGGCAACAAACGTCCTGACCCCTCAAATACAAGTTTTTGAATATAGGGGAAAGGAAATGAGATGCACAACAACGGGAGACGGGCCGAGTCGAACTGGTTTCACGTAGTGGAAATAGAGGAATTAGTAAAGCATCTTTAGTTTCACTTTCACTGTATGCCCCACCCCCCACACCCAAACCGGGCCAGGCGTCATCTGTTATTATTATTTGTACATACTGTATATGTTATATTTTCTGTGCAGATGGAAATATAAAAGACAGTTAATGCAAACACACCCGTTTGTACTCTTTTATTCCTTCACCCAATGAGAATCGATAAGCAAAATTGATAATGGAATCGGAATCATTAAATTCTTATCGATTTCTATCCCTAAATACAATATTATCATATTATCCTAAACTTTTACGGGTTTTGTGACTCAGGTGTTTCCATTTAGATGGTGACTGGCTGCTGCTTCAATTGTCAACACAAATTGTTATTCCTTTAGGGAAAATATCACATCATTCAAAGCCAAAAAGGAAAAGTTCAAGTCCAGTTACAAGTCTTTTATATTATTTTTAAGTCTTGAGTTGTCACATTTACAAAAGTTCACAAATTCCATTGTGTCTTTGGTGTTTAGACCACTGGCCTCATAAATGCCCATTCATCTTACAATGAGGGGTTTATACAGTGTAGACCCTCTATAATATCCCTCTCTATGAAACCATCCACAAACTGTTGTCACTGACAGTCTGATCACGTCCTGCACTGACATTCTCATTCACCTGAGAAAGGGTTGCTCTTCTGATTTTCTTTGTGCCCTGCACTAATGCACAAGCATCACACTCATCAAATGTACCGTCAACTGCCATTTGCAACCATATTTACTGATGTCCTTTATCTATCCCCGAACAATGAACCCCCTTTCAAAGGCACTTACACGGTTTCCTCTTGCCAGCTTGGTCAAAAATCACAATCTTTTTTACATAAATGATCTGGAATTTTAGTTGCTTGCCTGCATGGATGCATCTGCATTCATAATGTTTCTGCGATCATTCAGTCAGATGTTTCCATTCCCATCCCCATTGGAAATGTTTCCAAACCAAAACTATATTTGTCTCTCCATTCATGACTCATGACCCTTTTCAGAATTTTTTTCATATACAGCTTGTGTTGGCAACAGGGAGAGCACTTACCAGGGATGAAGCCAAAATGTCTGCAACAATGATTTAAAAATCACATAATGTTTAACTGTAATTATTTTTGCTATAACCTAATATTTAAACTGAACTCTGTCCTTTCCCCAGTGTGAATCATGGGAGTCATACAGTTGCATCTCTAGTGTCAAAGTATTGGATTTTGTATTTCTGGTGACTAGGTTACATGAAACACAATGATCTTAATATACTCACATTGATATGAAACATGAAGTTACACAATCACAGTTGTTATTGTAAAGCATCTTTGAGTACCTAGAAAAACGCTATGTAAAACCTTTGTATTATTATTAGTGCTGGGAAACAATTGAAATTCTTAATCGCAATTAATTGTGTGGATTTCTGCGATTAATCATGATTAATTGCATAGTGGGGGCGGGGGTGCCAGCATCAACAGCATGTATTGCCTTTAAGTGATATTTCAGACTCAAAGTACTCCGCTGATAAAAAATAATTCCATATTGCAGTGCTTACAAACAACTTTGTCCTTCTCACCCCCACCATCTGAAGACATTTAAAATGAAAATGTCCATGTAAAAGACTGCTACTTTTCTCCATGTTTATATCCCCACCAGTTTATTTCCGGTTGTGAGTGATTGACAGGAGTCTTAAGCCCATCCCAAATGCTGTCATTGGTTGAAACGCATGACGCTGATTGGCAAACCAACCCTGATCAACATCCCCCTCTTCCTGTGACCCATGGTTTACCTACGTGTATTCACAGAGCGAGAGCAACAGACTTTCAAAATAATATGTGATGTTCAGTTGTTAAAAGCAAGCAAAGGGGCCCCTCTAGTGGTCAGAATAAGTTACACTAACGTATGTTTTGTACTTTTGGTGTTACCAGAGCCAGTCTGGACACAAGAAGGAACTAACAGACACGTTTCTTTCACTCTGTTTGTATGGCCCGAAAAACGTTTACCTGTGAGTATTTTATGTTCAGTTGTTGTAAGAATGAATAGTATAAAATAGCTGATGTGAACCTTTGTTGCTGGATAAAAAGATGTTGTAAATCTTAAATTAATCTGTAAATACTAATTATTAGCATGTCTATGGATTTTCCCATTCAAGTTAGCATCAAGCTAGTGATCTTTTTCCCATTCATTTAAACGTATAATGCCATGTAAGTGTACTAAGGCAATGAACAGAACTGAGACATATTTTGTATGTATGTTGCAGTTTTACAGTGAGTCTCAAGTAAAAGATTTGGAGAGAAGTTTTGGGCGCCCGGCTTTTCTTGGGAAACCTGTTGTCTATCTGCCGAGCTAATCGTTACACGCACACAAGCAGGAGCAGAAGAATATGAGTTATAATAAAACAGCATTAACGTGAGATAAAAGAAAAAAAAAATTGTCGGCGTTATTTAATGAATGCATTAACGCTGTAATAATGCATTAACTTGCCCAGCCCTAATTATTATTGTTATTATTATTATTATTATTATTATTATTATTATTATTATTATTATTATTATTATTGATAAAAATGAACAGAGAAAACAAATGTTGTGGTCTCAACAATTTATGGAATAATTTATACATGTATGAAAATAAATTAAATGGAAATGAAAACATTTAATAACACCCAACCAAAGTGAGAATAACCTGCTTGGAGACGCCAGGGAAATAATAAATAAACTAAGGGCCCCAGTTGACTTCCCTGTTCATTTCACTGTGTCATGATTGTAGACACATAAATTACAGTGCAGACCAGAAACCTGCATGTGTCCAGTTATACAAACATGTACCTATGGATGTGGGTGAATTATATCAATCAGGGTTTCTGCAGGTATCAGCAAATCTAATTTAATGCCTTTTTAATGTCACTTTAGACAAATTTAATGCCCATATCCAACTGCAGATACAGTTTTACATATACCTTTATACATACATGAAAGTTTACCATCCACAGGCTTTATCCAGGTTCTGAATAATTCCTCCTCCAATCACTTCTGAAACTTGCATTTTCCCATTTTTTCTGACATTTGCTAATATTCCCTCCACTCTTTCATTGGTCATAAACAATAGCCAGTTAAAGGGTTCCACCTGTCAATCATCACACTATACTTCCAATCAAAATTATTAAACGTTTACATAATGAAAAGAAATCGTGAATAACAATGCTTTTTTTTCCATCAAGTCTTTGGATTTTTTAATGCCTCTGGACATCAAATGTAATGCTTTTTAATGCCATTTGAGGCCTTAATTTTCACAAAATCTATTTAATGACTTTTAATGCTTTTTAATGACCTGCATAAACCCTGTCAATGTCAAATCCAGACTCATTAACCCTTAATAATAGGGTGCTCATAGAAATACTCTGAAATTCCAAATTTCAACCTTAGTCTGTTACTGGAGGACGTAACAAGAACGTATTACTTTTGTAAAATTTTTATTTTTAAATTATTATTATGCAGAAAATTAAGGTCAGTGAAGTTACCATATTTGATACCTCACCCATAAGTGGCAAAAAAAAAAAAAAAATCCAAGAAGTATACATAAGTAAATCGAAGAAAAGCACATGTATGATGAAAAGAATATCACTTTTAGAACATTAGACCAACATAAGTGCTGATCCAGACCCCTGTCCACATCCACATGATCCTTTTGAACATAATTCCTTACATTAGTACCATTACTTCATGGTACCGAACAAAGCAGGTACACTCACTGTTCATGCAGAGGTGGACCTTACAGACCCTGGAGACCACATTGTACCCGAGATTGTTGACTCATTTTCCTCACTGTAACTGTTTGTCACTGTAATGTATGTGGAAATTACCAAAAATAGTCACTTGCCCTATATGCCCGTTAATGAGACCCATAACTAAACCCATTTATTAGGATTAAACATTTGCTCCATGGTTATTCACTTTAAAGGGCTTTGTTTTTATTGATGTAATATAATATAAATTAAAAATCATTAGTATTTTGCAGAACCAGTCAGTGATTGTCTTAATACTCTCCATGATGACATTTAGTTGGCCTTTGAGTTCCTTAAGCTGGTTCTCCATTCTTGAATTACAAATGTAGCTCAAGAAAAGCTCCTGTGTGGCTGCAGGGATGAGAAGTGATCAATGAAATGTCACAAAAAACAGAGACATAACATATTTTCTGTAGGTTGTCCAGCAGGTATCTGTCCATGCTGTCTTCACAACATGTGACTGTAAAGGTAGACAGTAAACAAAATGAAGACAAGTCCAAACAAGGCTTACTTTTCTCAATTTGGAGACTCTCCTTTATGTTGATATTTTACATTGTAACTGAAACATACAAAAAATGCAATTACTAATATTACTACTCATGTGGTACACTCAAAAAGCTAGCGAGCATACATGTGCATGATATAAAGACATTAGCTTCATTTCAAGTTTACAATATATTCAAAGTATTAGCTAAGGAACATTTAGAACCTATTGTAAGGCTCAGAAGTTAAGATAGGCCTAATTTATGTTGAAGAAATGTAAGGTTTAACAGTGAGGTCAATTCATATTACACGGAATAAGTTAATTCATGTATTTGTAAAAAAAATATTGATAATTAACTATTACAGTTATGTTTGCAGAATTATTATTGACACATTTAAATATTCTCATTTGTAGTATACAAGCAGCTAAAATAATCTGTTGAGTCTGCCTTTGTAAATCACTTACATTTACCGATCTAAGTACAGCTAGCTCCTGATTGGTTAGGTCAGTCATGTGAGGATATGTGTCAGGAAGTGGTGTGGCGGTAGCAGCCGTGTGTGAAAAGTAAAGCACTGTTCAAGAAGAAATCTGTCTCAGTCCTGCTGTCTCATTTTATAAAGAGTCAACCATTAACCACCAACGAACCCTCATATTAGACTATATTTAGGTGCTTATGAACATATAAATTCAACGTGTTGATGAGTTTTGCTGCATTCCAGGCCATATTTTTGAACCCGTAAGTCACGACTTCAAACCACGACTCACAACTTTGTAACAGTCCAGGCAGGTCACACCAAACTACCTGAGCACCAGGAATTGTGGGAGCTAGATGTAAACAAACCAACATGGTGGATCGTACGTTAGGCTCATTTACATTCATTTCTATCACCAAAGGTGTTTGCTCTTTGCTTATCTGAGGGAAACAGAGGAGGAAAAATGGCACATAAGGCAAGAGAAGCTGTTGTACCTTTTATGTTATGTTATTTGTATATTTGGATACGTATTTGGTATTAATTTATTCTTGCACTGATTGGACTGAAAACTAGCTAACGCAAGAGTAGCTGCTGATAATGCAGAACATTTGCAGATAAATAATGTTGGAGCAATACCTTGTTTTAATAAACAATCTGCATAAACACAGTCATTGGGGCTGCCATTGCTATGTGATGTCAGAACTGGGAACTGGGAGTACATCGATCTAGTACGAGTTCACGGGTGTGGGAAGTGACAGGTTTGACTGCCATTCCAGTGCATTTTCACCGGTAGAAGGTTGGAAAAGCACGAGTTACAGGTGGCCTGGAATGCAGCATTATTTCTGACTTCAATTTGCACTGAGACATAGTGATGTGTGGATTGATACTGAATTCCCATTATTTCCAATTCCAGATCTTTACACTCTAGAATCATTTCACAAAACAAAATACTGATACTTTTGATACTTTGGTCATTTGAAGTAATGTACATCAGGAACACAGCAGAAAGTAGCTAAACTCTTGGGATTTTGTCCAAATGATATGCGATTGGTGGGAACTACTTCTTCTTCCACCTGGGTAAGTGTGTACTCTGTCAACCTTCTTAGTCAGTCCTTCCCAACTGTAAGATACCTGGGAATGACTGCCACTTCTGGAGCAGCAGATAGGGTCTTTTCAAAGGCAGGAGAGGCTCTGAGCAGAAAACAGAACAGACTAAAGGGGACAACAGTAAATATACTATTGTTCCTTAAAAACTTGTGAATGAGGGAAAGTGTCAAGGATGGATGCTTTTGTTGAAGTGTTACACATTCAGTATTTTCATGTTTCATGTTAACACATTCATGTAACGTGAATTAATATGCAAGTTTGCAGAATATGCAGAACAGGGTCGTCCCTGCCTATCTTCAGGAAGCTTTTGAAGACCCAGCTCTTCAGAGAACACCTCCTGTCCTAGCACTTTCAAACATTCCATTATTATGTTTATTCTGTAGTTTTACTTGGTATTTTTATTTCACTGTTTTAAATTGTACGGCTGTTTTATGTCTTTTTAATCTATTCTAGTATCTTAGTCTATCATTTTGCGTTTTTTATTCTTCTGTATGACACTGTTTTTAATTGTACAGCTGTTTCATGTCTTTGATCTCTTCTTGTATTTTATTCTTTTATTTTGGTTTTTACTTATTCTTCTGTACAGCACTTTGGTCCATTGTGGTTATTTTAAAGTGCTTTACAAAAGAAGCAGAGAGAGAGAGCTTAACTGTTAATCTTCCCCTGTAAATTGCTTTGGAAAAAAGCCTCTGCCAAATGCATAAATGTAAATGTGAGTTTTCATTTTTATCATAGTTTTAATAATTAAACAATAATTACTCTCATGTCTTGTATTCTTTATGAAGTTATGATTTGAAATACACGCATTTTTTTTTTAGATTTTCCAGATATTATGTGTATTTGTACAAAGTAGGGATGCACAGATACCGATACGAGTATTGAGTATCGGCTCCGATACTCAGTGTGTGTACTCGTATTCGTACTTATAAAAGATATCCGATACAAATGCACCGATACCACTTACAGCAGTGTGACATTCACAGTTCAGTGCAGCAGGTACGAGGAGGAGGAATAATGTGTGTGGAGTGTGAAGAGCGTGGAGATTTTTCAAAATAAATGACGGTGATAAAAGTAACGCTGACTGCAAGTAACGTTAAAGACACAGACAGATACGGACGCAGCGTTCTGTCCGTCCTCTGCGTACATTCCATCCATGCTGGTGGATGCGTACCCAGAGGGAGAATACCACCAGGAGTATGGAGCGGTGTGGACCGCCACCATCTGAAGTGAAAACGAAACTTATCACTCATTTCTCTTTTCTCTACCTGCCGAAGCTCAGCTGTTAAAACTTAATAGCGAAAACGCTGCGATATTAGTATCACATCAGTGTTGCCTCTGTCGTCTCCATGTTTGTTATTACTGACTTTCTTCTTCTTCTTCTCAAAAAACTTTACTCTTCTTCGTGGTATTGGTCCAGTATGGTTAATTCAGAGCGGCGCCCCCTGGTGGATTAATTAAGAAATGCTCATTCCAACACATTAAATGTCAGTAGCAACACTTTGTTCCAGTCAGACTAATGACAACGACAATAAAGCACATTTACAAAAGAAAGTAAGAACTGGAATGGGATTATTAAGTACTCGTATCGGTACTCGGTATCGGCAAGTACTCAAATGTAAGTACTCGTACTCAGTCTGGAAAAAAGTGGTATCTGTGCATCCCTAGTACAAAATATTGGTATCGGATCGGTATCACCAATACCAGCCTGAATTTCACTTGGTATCGGAACAGAAAGGAAATCCATGATATCGAACATCACTACTGAGATGAGCTGGTTTTCATGGAATGAGGCAAATACGTTGAAGATCATCTCTGGAAAAGAGCGTTCACTTTGCATGTGATTATGGCACACAGCTAGTACAAAGATCCTTTGAGCCAACGACACCTCACTCTTATCAAGTTTAAAATCAACACATTTAAGCGTTTTTTACATGAAATTAACATATTTATTTGTTATTAACTTATTACCTCTGCCAAGGAGGGTATGTTTTCATCGGGGTTTGTTTGTTTGTTTGTTTGTTTGTTTGTTTGTTAGCAAGATAACTCAAAACTCAAAAAGTTATAGAAGGATTTTGATAAAATTTTGAGGAAATATTGATACTGGCACAATGAACAAATGATTAAATTTTGGTGGTGATTGGGGGGTTGGGGTGGGGACTGATCTGCCTTGGCAGAGGTCTACGCTCTCCGAGTGTTTTTCTAGTTCGAACTTATTCAAGTAATTTTTTTTTTTTCATTTTATGAAATAATCCAGGTCTTTGACCTAAAGTCATCACATTCCCAGTACAGGATGACACATGACAGTATTTTGCAGAATGTGCCTAGCTCACCAATTAATGTTTGCATTACAAAAAAGACCATTTAGATTAATCTTTCAATAACCACCCTTTTTGTGGAACCATAAGAGAATGTTCATGGAATGCCCACTCAGTGTTCGAGTCATAACAAAAGACATGTAAACCCAAAATGCATTCAGGCTTCATCTTAAAGGAACAAAGGGCATCTTCTGGTTCAGTGGTTTTCAACTTTTTTTGTCTTGTGACCCCATTTCAACATTTCAAATTTCTGGCGACCCCAGACATTCAAAACGGAGACTTTTTTTTTTTTTTTTTGGCTAAAATTAGTTTGTTTTTGATCATGTTATAGTTTTCTATACTATGTTGCAAATAATTGTTAATTTTAGAGGACATTTAGTCTATATACAGGGTGGGGAAGCAAAATTTACAATGAACATTTAGTTGTTTTTTCTCAGCAGGCACTATGT